>NC_143204.1:19502500-19772500 GCF_051530095.1 Phoenix dactylifera
GGAGTTGTTTATTTATCAAACTAAGGGCGTGGTAAACTTCAGCCCAAATGGTGTGGTGTGGGGAAACAAAGCTGAATGCGATGGAGTTGGAATTTTTCTTTTGTCCAAAACTTGCAAGATCCAAACTGTCTTGGGCAGCTGAGTCGGCCTGTCCACTTTAGCAAGATCTTTGGCTAGGCTAGTGCCACATCTTTGGCAATCATGACCCACATCCTCACATCTAATAGGTTTAAAGCACAATAGCGGTCGTAAGCTAACTTGTATTCGGTGGAAGTAGAGAGGTTGGACCTTTTTTTTAGGGCTCGTTTGGTTCGCGGAAAAAGAAAGAGGAAAAGTGTGGTCAACGGAAAAGTACTAAGATGCCTCTTATTTGGTTGGAGTTTTTAAAGGATAGAGATAGAAAAGTTATATTTCCATGGGAATATAATTCCTACGTTTTATGGAAAAGTTTTTTCCATGAGAAACATAGGAAAGTTACTTTCTCGTGAGCCGAAAATCACTCCATTTTTATTTTTTCCCCAAAAAAACTCTCCAACATTAAAGAGGCATTAAAGACCTAATTTTTATTAAGGGTATAATAGAAATTACACATAATTTTTTTAAAAAAGAGGATGGTCAACCAAACATAAGTACTTTAAAAATCTGTCACTTTTACATTGTCGATCAAACATGCCAAAGTATTTTTCCATATTTTTTTTTCAGGAATCTATTTTTCAGAAATCATATTTCTAGGAAAAAAAATGCTTCCTGCGAACCAAACGAGCCCTTAGAGTCTAGTAGTAGAATTAAGTCTAGGATTGGTCCGCTTGCATACAACCAACCGTCAGAAATGTTCTCTAGCTTTTCTTTTCTTTTTTTTAACTCTTTGAAAAGATGTTACAGAATTGCCTAGGCTTTCAAAAGTATTTGGGTGTTTTCATGGCTCTAGGATTAGTAGAAAAATCTGAACGTCTGCAGAGAACTCTACGTCTCTCCTATAAGTTTAGCCTCGTGTTGTCAATATTAGAGTTTGGGGAAGCCAGAACTCACATTTTCCTAGTTTGGGTGAAGTGAGGGCTAGAGATTTCTTATATGACGCAAGATACAGTTCAAATTGAAGAATAGTAATGCTTGCGACTAATTGCTCTTGGTTTCTAGATAGTGGGGACTTGCATGCGTGATCACCCTGCTCCGGAAGTAGTTAATAGAACTAGCATTGAGACTTCAATTTGTCACGTCGGATATGGAATAGATCAAAAATTTATCAACCCGAATCCAATTTGTTTATTAAGCAAGTCAAAAATTCAGACCTAAATTTGATCATTTTATTAAATAAAAAGCTCGATCCAATCTATATTGAGTTGAATCAAGTTAAAAAGATAAGTATTGTTGCCCCTAACTTCAATGAGCTCTCTCATCCATTGCTGTGATATTAGGAAATGCATTATTTGGTTTGACAAAAGAGAATACCAGTCAGACAGGATATATGAAAATTATCAAAATATGTTTTGACGTCCTCTGCAAATCTTGTTGAATTGCTTGCGCGGTCCTTACTCTAAGAATATAGTTTGTAGCAAGCGGCATAAATACTTTAGTAAGCTCCCTTCCTAGTAATGGATTCTTTAGTTTGACGAAAGGCTGAAAAGCCAATCCGGAACAGCGTGAACTATGATACACAGCTTAGTTCACAGGATAGACCTTTCGCAATTTTATTTTGGGGGAGACGCATACACCAGCCACGATGCTGTTCTTCTCTCGGGGACAAATTCATGAATAGTGACTGACCAAATTATGCACAAAATGTCAGCTTAGGCATTTAATCATGGTTATGTAATCATGTAGGCTTTGCTTAACAATTATCAGATACTGTGAACTTTTACCCTTGTTCGAATTTCGCACATTATCATGTAGGATGCCGATATGCTTGGGAGGAAGTCTCGTACGCGAGGTGTAGACTGGGGGCAGACTGGATCATCCTTGAGAGAGACTCTGCCATGGTAATCGCATGGATCCAGAGCTACCGGAGGGATGTAGCTGCTTTTCGACATCCGCCCCCTTTTGGGCTCGTGCGCCGTCTCTCGGACTACTCGTGCTTACAGAGAGGCCAACAGTGCTGCGGATTGGATGGCTTCCAATACAACTCAGCACTCCAAAGATTTCATCTGAAAAAATCACGACTTTATCCTGCCTCCATTGCAATGTCTCTTACTTTATGATTTCTCGGGCTGCACTCACAACCGATGTGTGTGAGGCGCCGATGTAAAAAAAAAAAAAAAAAGAACAACAAAAAGATGGGCCAATCCATCATCCCACTCCAACGAGAGCGCAAGGGGTTGTGAGCGATTTTAGTTACCCCTTTGCCCAACCTGTTATAGGCCTATAGCACAACGAGAATGTAGTGCTGCATAAATAAATGAATAAATAAATAAATAATATATAAAATACATAAATAAATAAATAAAAATAAAGTCACATGCTCGAAAATTCCTAACAGTTCAGACTGGAAGAAGAACTCTGGTACATCAAAGGATCCAAAAGGGAACATCTCCATCATGACTCTTCCTTAGCAGAAAATAAACCGGCAAGAACAAAATGCAAAAAAATATATAAAAGATAAAGAAGCACATGATATGATATCACCATGCGCTCCAAACACAGTCCCTAACTTGAAAGAACAGGAAAGGAAAGAAACATCAAACACCCATATCACAAATTCTCAAAATCATTTGAAACTTCTTCGGTAGATCTCTTATTATTAGATCCCCGGATCCCACTCCACACACGGACCGACACCATTTAATTCGTTCTTAGCCCCACCATTGGAGTCTTCTGCATCAGCCTTCATCACCTCATACTCCTCTTCCTTCACATTCCTCGCCAGCCACTTTGCTATCCCCACCGCATCCAACCTTATAATCTCGAAAGCCGAATTCCCCTTTGGATGCTGCTCCTGGAACCACTTCTCGCTCCCCGTCCTCCCGGGCGGCCCGGCGTCGACAAACACCCGTCTTGGGTGCTCGGCCAGCGAGTCGCCCATCAGATCCGGGAGGTGTTTAGCCCTCTTCCGCAGCTTCTCGGACTCGTTCTTGGATGGTGGCTCCGGCAAGACATCCTCCGATTCGTTCCGCGTCTCTTCTTTCGCCTTCGAAATCGCCAGCAGTCTCCTCCCTGCTCTGCTGGCCTGGAAATTAGCGGCATTTTCATCGTTGTCGTTACTGGCTCGGCCGATCTTCTTTATGGCGACAATGGTGGATCCGAATCGCCGGATATAAACCGTTCTGTAGTTCGGCGGCAGGTGGAAAGAATGCGACGGGTCCGAGCTTAATCGGACTGCGGTGATGCCGCCGACTCTCAGCACCCGGTCGACGAATTCGAAGGAGGCATCGCTGAAGTCACCGGCGGCGAGCACGAATTCGACGGAGCGGTCGGGAATTTTCCACTCTCGGTCGGAGGACACCGGCTCGATCTGGTTGTGCTTCAAGAAGGGGAGCCGGGAGCCGGGGTCCCCGAGGAAGACGGCGCGGGCGCGGGCGCCGAGCAGTCCCTGGTGCTGCAGATCGCGGAGAAGCATTGGGAGATAGAACGGGTCGTCGACCCAACGAGACCGCGGGGCGGCGGCGCCCGGCGGCGGAGCCGCGGGCATTCCGGCCGAGAGGAGCACGGCGCGGAGCCAGGGGAGGGTGAGGATGGCGGCGATGAGGAGCACCGACCGGGCAACGAGCTGGAGTAGCCGGAAATCAGGCAGCCGGATCACGAGACGGTCCTCTCTGAGCTCGATGGCTCCGGCGGCGGCGGAAGGGCCCCCCGGGGGTGTTCGTCTGGTCGTCGTGCGAGGGCTAGCGTTCTTCATGGCGGTCTTCTTTGCTGATTGCGGCAAAGATGGAAGCCGGAACAGATGATGGCAAGAGAGAAACACGGCAAGCGGTGATGGGGGTGAGATTAGCGAGTGCAGAAGCGGGCAGCGGTGTGATTACCACCCACGAGACCAACCCGAGTGCTGAAGGATCTGGCCCAGAGGAGCATCAGCTGGCGCATTCGCTCGGCTTCCATGGTGGAAGGGGGTTCTTTTCTCCGGTGAGCCTCAGATCGACGGTGGAGATGGGGGATGGGATCTCATCTCACATTCTCCACCGGCGAGAGGCGGTGGGAAGGGAGAGGAGGGGTGTACTTTGGAAAGAGACACGAGTAAGAAAAGGAGGAAGGGACCGATGGGGAAGGGATCGGAGAGAGGGATTTATTATTGAGAGAGGAGGGGGAGAGAGAGGGGTATTGTGGGAAATTTAGGGGGATAATTATTTTTATATTTTACTAGGGCATCTGGGGTTTTAACGGTTTCGCGCAAAATGAGTTTCACCGCAGCTGCCAGCCAGCTGATATTATTTTAAAAACTCCGGGAAGAAATCGTTTTAACAAAATTTAAGGAGAGTAACCAAATCATAACCAATTTACTCCACCAAATTTATACCGATAGGGAGCATTTGGTATGGGATGATCAATCCAAGATCAAGAATGATGTAGATAAAGATGATGAGATAATTGTGTTTAATTACACCACGATGATCCTATGTGGTAGTAATTTGGAATCATCCCGATCCCTCAAATCACCATCCAACTTAATGATGGAATGACTAAGATCAGAAATCCAAGGTCATCTCGAGGTAGTGATTTTGGGCTGAAAATTGAAGATAAAAATACTCAACCGTTAATATATTATATCAGCATTATATATACAATACTATATTATATTGATATTATATTTTATATTTTATGATAAAGTATACTATAATATATTATCAATCATATTATTGTCATATTATTATTTAATGTTAATTTTAAATTATAGTAGGAATATATTATTTTACTTATATTATATAATGAAAGTATTTTACATATTACTTCTATGTGCCTTATTTTTCTAATCAAAACAATTATTAGCATTAAAAATTAATATATTATAAGTATAAATAAAAATATTAATTCTATAATGATAAGTAATATCTCTTTATAGGACTAATAAATATATATTTTTATAAAATATATTAATAATTAATATAAAAATAAATATATTAATACTTTATTAAAAATATTTTGTTTGATTAATAGATATATTTTATGAAATATATTAGGGATAATTGTGGTATTGTATGGTGAGTGATCTTGAATTTTTATTGGAATACCAAACATATTGCTCATGGATATTTGGGATTCTTTAATTATTGAAATATAGCATACCAAACGTGGTGATTTTAAATTATCTGAGATCAAATTACTCCGCAATAAACATTATCAGTGATCTAAGATAACCTGGGTGATTCCATTCGGGTCACCAAACCCCACCATATTATATATGGTTATGGTTAATAACTATCACTAAAGATTTAATCTTTTATTATAAATTTCTTATAGATTTGGATATTGTTGTTCCAAATCTGAACAAACCACACCTACTAACGCCCCTAGCTTTTATTCTATTATACAAACTATTTGACCAAGAAAAAAAGAAAAGAAAAATTAGTCAGAATAACATGGATAAAAATACTTTTCCGCTATTTTACGAAAAGTAGCTAACAAAAATCATAATGATAGCCATCATTTTTTTAAAAAAAAACAATTCATTCGGAGTTAAGTTGTTTAAATAACAACAAATATTTGTGTGATAATAGTAAATAATATTTCTGATGGGAGATTATGATTTGAGAATATGGATGTGATGTGGTTGAAATATTGATCCGTTAGCAACCGGCACCTTCCATGTCACTAAACCCGGCTTAGCTCTAACTAGCGATGGCATTCCACCGCATCAACCATTTTATCCAATTCGAAGTTTCTTTTATACAAGGAGGGCTAATCCCCCATCCACTGTCCTATACGGCTATACCTCACCCCATCGAGGCTAGAACACTTACCTAGAAAACAACTCAATCACGATGATTGGCTGAATCCAGAGACAACACAGCACTAACGGGCTACACTCGTTGCTTCAGGACATATGTGAAATTCCGAGAGTTTGACGCCTTTCAACACGCAACTTTCGAAAGGCGAATAGGATTGCCGACTGAATTACGTTCTTTGCCACACACCACTTAGGAGATTTCTTCCGTGAAAGTATTGAGGTCATCCTACCCGCTCTGCGTTAGATACTTGTTTCGGATTGTTCTGGAGGCGCTCATGCTTGTCTACCATAAGGCGCCGGTTTATAAAAATAAATAAATAAATAAAAATAAAAATAAAAAGGGCTAGAGCCCGAGTCCCTTTGCAGGTCAAGCGGCTGCACAAGGAAAGAACGTACAATCGGAGATCGAAAGTAGGTTCGACGACCTTGGGAGTTGAATCCACCCTATGCTTATATCATCCTATCCAAGGCTCAGCGTTACCCCATTCAAGCCTTGTTTGAGCAAAATATATATATGAGATTATTTAACTCCACCAAGCCACCTAAGCATTCATGCCAATCTATAATGCTGATTTGGCAATATTGTAATCACATCAAATATTATGAGTGCACCAATTTCGTCTTGCCACGTGGCAAGAGAATCAATTATATGCATGCAACGGGAGTCCTGTAGCATTACTCAGTAAATAATATAAGAAAAACACAGCCCCCTCCATATACCATTCCATTCCAAACTAGCCATTCCATGATTCCATCTCTCTCTCTCTCTCTCTCTCTCTCTCTCTCTCTTAACTGTGCTTAGTAAAAAGCTCACGTAAACATCTTGTGTCTAAAATTTCTGAAATCCTTGGACTGCCCCATCCTACGCAATGATGAATTGGTCTCCATTTTGGCGACGAAGGCAAAATCAATCACGTGCATCTCGCATGATTATCTCCTCCCCGGGTTTGTGGCAACGGAGATAGAGGGAGGCAGCGGAAATAACCCTAGAGAGGAGTTACAGTGACAGAGAGGGATGGTAAAAAATTAACAAGAGATTGGCATAGAAACGAGCGAAAGCACTGGGCACGTCCTCATGAAGTTTTGCCCATCCATCCCACCGTGGATTTCTTAGACAATTGTGACCAGGCCTTCGTTTCTTTGGTGGCTCCACATATGTGATACGTTGAAACCCTAGCCATGCTTTCCCCTCCCTTTTTTTTCCCCTGATTTTGTCCTATTTAAACTTCGTTTGGTTTGTAAAAAGAATTTTTTTTTCTAAAATATTTTTTCTAAAAAATTGATGCCGTGACTTATAATATATAAAAAAATAGTTTTTGGATATTTGGTTAACCATGAAAAATTAATATTTTCCAGATTGGCTTATGTTTGGTTGACCGTCTAATCTTCGAAAAAAATTGTCAAAAATATCTATTATATCCACAAAGGAAAAGACTTCATCATATCCTATCTAACAGGCATTTTTGTTAAAAAAATTACCTCAATTCTTAGTAGGTGGAAATTTGATTTTTTTCATATCTCACATATTTTTTTATAAAATATAAAAATCTTATTTCTATGAATAAGCTATTTTTTTAATCTCTTTTTTTCTAAATTCTAATCAAATATGAAATATTTCTTTTTTTTTTTGGCTGACCATGCTCTGCTTTTTTTCCTCTTCTCGCTGCCCGAATGAGTCTATAGCGATACATGTCAAGGAGAGATATGGTTACTTCACTTGGCATGGCCCTCCGAACTGGCGAGGAACTGGAGGCTTGAGACTCAGCGCTAGAATTGCAGAGCCAAGGAAGCTGTCTGATGTGGTACTTGGTCACTTCCTGGATGGTCACTGGAGATGGCATTGGCAACTTGGAGAGCAACATTCCATCACGGTCTAATAAATTGGGAGGGTGACCAAGAGAGAGCTCTTCTCAGAAACTGCCTTCCCCACGCCACGCCCAAAAAGCCTGAAAAGGACAATACGTGAGGGCCCCTGCACACCTAAGCACAATGCATGAAGATCATTTCAGTCCACAATGGGCGCTCTTGAACTGATGGTACGATGATGCGGACCAAACAAAGCCAGCCCTTACATCGGTTATCGTGCAAAGGTCAGGGACCCACCTACTGTACAATAGATACCTTTTGCTTGGTCAGCTGATTCGGCATCATGGGCACGCTTGATTCGCGGGATCTATTTTTTCTTCTAGAAATATAATTTTTGAAAAATAAATTTTTAAAAATATGATGTGTAGGAAAGTATTTTTAGCATATTTGATTAACAATGAAAAAGTGACAAATTTTCAAAAGTGCTTGTGTTTAATTGGCCATCCACTTTTATTAGGTCTTTAATGCTGAAGGATCTTTTTGGGAAAAAATAAAAATAAAGTGATTTCCGCCTAATGGAAAAGACTTTTTCATGAAATGTGGGAATCATATATTTATGGGAATACAACTCTTTCATCTCTCTTATTTGAAGACTCCAACCAAACAAGAGGCATCTCATTACTTTCCCGTTGACCACACTTTTCCTCCTTTTCCCGCGAACCAAACGAGCCCTATGTGATTAGGAGAGACTGGATCTATACGCAACACGATTTTAACTGATTAGGAACTTGATGAGTAAAAATTTCGAAACTCCGGACCACTTTGTTGGATTGGAGCCGTGGAAATTGCAGTTTCGTTGGGTTTAGATTGTATCTTTTGTATGAATAATTGATCTTCTCTCACGATATAGCTTATTGAATTGTGCTAGGCATAAATTTTTAAGCACTTTAAATTTTTTCATTCATCCGTCTGACGGGATCACGAAGCCACCAATGCATGATCTAATGATGTATTCGTGCGAAGGAGAGCCTCCTCTTTAAATTCAGCTGCTTATGCTGCTTCTTCCGATGGGGACATTAATAATGATCTATCTATTTTAGCAGAAGGATTTGACAAATTATTTTCTTCAAAACAGATTTGGGGATCAACAGAAAGTTAAAAAGACTCTCTTTTTTAACTTACTTAGTCCATTTTTAGCACGACAAGCAGTGAATGATAAAAACCATCTTAAATAGGATCATAATAGAACCAATCTTGAAAGGAAGCATACCTGGATCCATGATAGACTGAACGATCAAAGCTTCCTTTGTTTTCTGGATGATCAAGTCCTTAGTTCGTATCTCCCTCTTGGCCCCTGTTCGAACACTCAGGAGATGGAGTCCAATTTTCTGTTCACTTGCTAGGCAGAGGGTGAGACCCGTTATGTTATCCTACCATCAAGGATAGTGCTTCCACTTCTCACGGAATTGTAACTGACCACGATGTGGTCATGTGGGTCAAAACCCAACATTCTCCCACTTGGCCCATATGATCATACTTTAGTTAGAAATGATATAAACATTAGGCGCGCATCATTCTAATCCATAGTCAGTTGGGTCATCATAATACCATAATTAAACAACTTACTAATGCGAGTCAAGGCGGTTCCACATCAATATAATGACATAGTTCCTTCCAAGTACTACAACACTAGCAAATTATTTAACCATAGTCCATAAATGAGAAGTATCTTTAATGGTCAAACATTATGTCTTTGTCAGAAACAATTCCTGTAATCATACATTCAAACCCATACATGTACATATATTTGAAGAACAGGAAAAACAGAAACATAATCAATTATATCTAAGTGTCAAAGAAATAAACATAATACAATCCTCAACAAATATCATGGATTACAACTAAGACCCATTCTTTCAACATGCTCTTTAAAAGTCTTCGGTTGTAAACCTTTTGTCAAAGGATCTGCAATCATGAGCTCTGTCCTCATATTTTCTATAGACACATTTTGTTTCTGAACTTCCTCCTTGACAACAAAATATTTAAGCTCAATGTGCTTGGCACCATTAGAATATTTGTCGTTTCTGGAGAAATGGACGGCTGCAGTATTGTCACAAAAGATTCTCAGCGGCCTGGCAATAGAGTCGACAATCCCAAGTCCCGAGATAAAGTTACGCAGCCACAAACTATGAACCGTGGCCTCAAAGCATGCCACAAATTCTGCTTCCATGGTGGACGAAGCAGTGCTTGTCTGTTTGGCACTTTTCCATGAGATTGCTCCTCCAGCTAATAGGAACAAATAGCCAAACGTTGACTTTCTACTATCCACACATCCAGCAAAGTCTGAATCCGAATAGCCAATCACCTCAAGGCTATCTGACTTTCTATATGTAAGCATGTAATTCTTTGTTCCTTGCAAGTATCTCATCACCTTCTTTGCAGCTTTCCAGTGATCTATCCCTGGATTACTTTGGTATCTTCCTAGCATTCCAACTGCAAAACTGATGTCCGGTCTGGTACAGGTCTTAGCGTACATCAAGCTACCAAATGCAGAAGCATAAGGTATATTTTCCATCTGCTTACGTTCCAATTCATTCTATGGGCATTGCATGAGACTAAATTTATCCCCTTTCTGAATTGGAACAACACTGGCTGAACAATTCTCCATACCAAATCTCTCTAGAACTCTGTCTATATATGCCTTTTGAGACAACCCTAACAATCCACGTGATCGATCACGAAATATTTCAATGCCTATCACGTAGGTTGCCTCATTCATATCTTTCATTTCAAAGTTCTTTGAGAGAAAAACCTTAGTTTCATACAATAAGCCAAGATCACTACTGGCAAGCAATATATCATCAACATATAGGAACAAAAAGATAAACTTGCTCCCACTGACCTTCAGGTATATACACCGATCAACAGTGTTTTCCTTAAAACCGAAGGAAGTGATGGTATCATTGAACTTGCGATACCATTGTCGGGAAGCTTGTTTAAGACCATATATTGACTTCTTTAATTTGCAAACCATGTGTTCTTTTTCCTTTAATGGGAAACCTTCGGGCTGGTCCATATAGACTTCTTCATCTAAACTCCCATTTAGAAAAGCAGTTTTTACATCCATTTGGTGCAACTCTAAATCATAATGTGCAACCAAAGCCATAATAATTCTAAATGAGTCCTTTTTAGATACAGGAGAAAAGGTCTCTTTATAATCAATGCCTCCTTTCTGAGTGAAACCCTTGGCCACCAGTCTGGCTTTATGTCGTTCAACATGACCCTTTGAGTCGAGCTTGGTCTTAAAGACCCACTTACACCCAACTGTCTTACAACCTTCGGGCAAATCAACGACATCCCAGACTTCATTCTGATCCATTGATTTTAACTCATCTTTCATGGCATCAATCCATTTAGTCGAATCAATACTTTCTATGGCTTGTTTAAAAGAAACCGGATCTTTTCTTGTCCCTATATCAAAATCAAATTCTTGTAGATAAACCATATAATCATTTGGAATGGCAGATCTTCTTTCTCTTTGAGATCTCCTTAATGTCATCCCTTGTGGTTCTTCTACAACTTGTTCAGTGGTGATAACTTCATTATGGAGTGTTTGATCATTAATTTGTTGTTCATTGTTATTAAACTGTGTGACAACTGTAGGAACAACAATTTTCTTAGAAGTCATGGGTAAAGGGACTTGCACCATAACTTCTTGAATTTTCACATTTTGTGGTTTATCACTCCCACTGGTTTCACCATTCTCAATGAATTTGACATTACCGGTCTCTATAATTCTCGTACTATGGTTAGGACAGTAAATCCTATACCCTTTGGATTTTTCGGGATAACCTATAAAGTATCCACTAATTGTTCTAAAATCCAATTTCTTTTCATGTGGATTATAAATTCTGGCCTCCGCCGGACAACCCCAAACATGCAGGTGTCTTAAACTCGGTTTCCTTCCTGTCCATAACTCAAAAGGAGTTTTTGGAACTGCCTTACTAGGAACCCGGTTTAATATGTATACAGCGGTCTTAAGGGCTTCCATCCACAACGATATGGGTAACGGAAAATTACTTAACATACTCCTAACCATATCCATAAGTGTACGATTACGCCTTTCAGCTACTCCATTCTGCTGTGGCGTTCCCGGCATAGTGTATTGAGCACGTATGCCATGCTTTTCTAAGAGTTTAGCAAATGGGCCAGGGTGTTGTCCTGTTTCATCATACCTACCATAAAATTCACCACCTCTATCAGACCTGACAATTTTCACCTTTCTATCTAATTGTCTTTCAACCTCAGTAATGTATACCTCTAGGACATCCACTGCCTGAGATTTTTCATGCAACAAATAGACATAACCATAACGTAAAAAATCATCAATAAAGGTGATAAAATACTTCTCTCCACCAAATGATGGAGAGTCAAAAGGCCCACAAATGTCTGTATGGATAATTTCAAGAAATTCTTCACTTCTTGTGGCAACTTTCTTTGTGTGTTTGGTTTGCTTTTCCTTAATGCAGTCTACACACATACCGAGATCAGTAAAGTCTAAGTTTAACAAAATCCCATCCTTTACTAATCTCTCTAATCTTTCTTTGGATATATGACCCAATCTTTTATGCCACAAGTTAGAAGATCTTTTATTTATCATGTTTCGTTTAATTCCAATATTACGATGCAAGGTCATAAGAGTTTCAGCAAAATGATTATCAAGATTTACTTTATATAAACCATCACACAAGACACCAGAATCAATGAAGAGATTGTCTTTGAAAAGACGCAAACTAGCATTCCCAATTTTAAAGAAATATCCTTCAACATCAAGTTTAGAAACAGAAATTAAATTTCTAGAAATAGAAGGAACATAAAGAGTCTGAAGCAAATCTAAATGAGAACCAGTATTTAAAAGCAAACGATAGGTTCCAACAGCTGTTATAGGAACTCTAACCCCATTCCCCAAAACGATAAAACTCTCATTTGGATCTTGCATCTGGGTTGTAAGGAATCCCTGTATCGTATTTGAAACATGAACATTAGAACCTGAGTCAAACCACCAAGTATTAGAAGGAACTTCAGTAAGGTTTGATTCAAAACATACATAAGCCAAAGGCTTACCTTTCTTTTCAAATCATGCCTTGCGTTTATGGCAGTCCTTCTGATAGTGTCCCAATTTTTTGCAGAAATGGCATCTATCTTTGTTTTGTTTCTTCTTATGAACCTCGGTATCATGATGAGGCTCTTTACCCTTGGATGGTCCACTCTTCATGCCCTTTCTTGGCTTCTTCCATTTCTTCTTGGCTCCATGACTTACAAGATTGACAGAATGATATCCTTGTTGCTTAAGTCTTGTCTCCTCTTGAACAAGCATACTGGTCAATTCATTCACATTCCACTTATCCTTAATAGTGTTATAGTGAATTTGAAATGATCCAAATTGAGGAGGCAAGGAGTTCAAAATAAATTGAACTAAAAAGGATTCATTCACATCCATCCCAAGAGCCTTCAGCTTAGCAGCTATATTTGTCATTTCAAGGATATGCTCATGCATCCCACAAGTACCATCAAATTTCATGGTGGTAAGTTTAGCCATTAATGTCCCAGCCAGAGACTTATCAGCAGATCGAAAACGTTCTTCCACAGTTTTCAATAATGCTTGAGCACTGTCACATTCAGGAAGCGTTGACTTGATATTGTTCGCTATACTCATCCGCATAAACATAATGCTCAATCTGTCGATCTTTCCCAAGTCTTATAAAAAGACCTTTCTTCCGAGCTGCTCAAATCAGTAATGTCAGCCGGTTTCTCAGATCGGAGTGCTAAATCAAGATCCAGAACACCTAGGTGAAACTGGACTTGTTCATTCCACTCTGAGAAATTAGTTCCATTAAAGATCGTAACAGATGAAGCTTGCGAATGAAGCGAAACAGGAATAGATACTGCAATAAGAAAATTAACAATAAGAAAATGCTTACAACATTAACACTTTGAGTTAGCAATAATGATGAATAACATAAACAGTATTACCATAATACACCTTTGGGTAGTAATCATGAAATACTAAATTACTATTATGGTGATTCCCAATTCACCTAGGAATAATTAATGATATAGGTCCAAAATTCAAATAGGTCTGTTGCCTTTGAGCATCCAATACCTATTAAATCAAGGATACTCATTAATTATCCTAACTCAGCAAATCAATCATTTGAAAGTGGTGCACCTTTGGGCCAATCCATAATATCTCATGATTGAAAAACTGTAAGTCATAATTTGCAAAGTCATTATCTTAATACCTGGGATTAGAGTATTTGATGACTTGATGTCTATTAAACATTCTAGTTGGGTTACTTTGGCAACTACCAAACTATTTCATAATATAGACATCAAATTAAAATAATGACATTGCACATAATTGACAATTCATAATATGACAAATTAAAATAAAACATGTATTTAATATTTTACTAATCTACACAATCAGTACATATGTCATATCATGCTATCAAGTATACTAAAATGTAAAATAAATGACAAAATTTTTTATCACATTACCCTACAAGGACCTCTGCATAAATAATATGTTTTATAGGGACTAAATTAACATATTTTGAGGATCTCTAAATAAGTGATATGCTTTACAGGGACTAAATCAAAATATTTTGTTTCTTATAGCCCTGGAAGGATGTCAGCATAAATAAAATATTTTACAGGGGCTTAACAGAAACAATTTCATCTTTTAACAGCCCTCTAAGGACTTCACTATAAATAAAATATTTCACAGGGATTTAACAGAAACATTTCTTTCTTTAACAGCCCTGGAAGGACTGTATGCATAAGTTTAACATTTAACAGGGACTGAAATGAAAATTATTCGTCCTTCTAACAGCCCTGGAAGGACTGTTTGCACAAATAAACTATGCAGAGGGGCTTAACCAAAAATTCCCTTTTTATTGGCCAAACGAACTCGGGTTTCGGATCGAAACCCAAAAACCCGAACCCGTTATGCCCGTTATGCCCATTATGCCCTTTTTTTAAATGCAGACGGGTTACCAATTACGGGTTCGGGTTAAAACTCAAAACCCGGACCCGTTATGAATAAATTAATATTTTTTTTTAAAAGAACTAAAGACGGGTCGGGATTCCTCCTCTTTTAGCGGCGGGCTAGGGTTCCGCCGAACCCAGCCCGCCAGCCTCCGGTCGCCGGGCGACGAGCGCGCCGCCTCCTTCCGGTGGACCCGCCGCCCGATGGCGAGCCCACCGGCAGTCGCACGCCAGCAGGGCAACGCCGGCGGGTTGGGGTTCCGCCGAACCCAACCCGTCGGCTCTTAGGAGCAGCGGGCGGCGATCATGCCGCCGGACGAAGTGCCGCCCGACGGCGCCACCGGGATGGGCCCGGTGCCGGACGAAACGCCGCCCGACGGCGTCACCCGGGCGGTCGAACCACCCGCACTGACTCCGGTGAGTTTTATCTTTTTTTTTTTTTTTAAAGGGTGGGAGGCAGACCATGGCCGGCGGCTACGCCGGATCCTCTGATGGCTCATGGCGGCATATGCCGGCCAGATCCGGCGTCAGCAGGGTCATTCTTCCCCTTTTGGGGTTGTTTCTCAAATCCATGAATCCGGCCCGATCCGGCATTTGGATGGGATGGAAGCCATGGCCGATCCGGCATTGGGGTTGTTTCACCGGCCATCACAGGGTCGGACCATCCCATTGCCAAGTCCCTGCGGCCGTGGAGGACTATCCATGGACTGTCAAAAATGGGTCTTTTACCATGATCTGGTTCTCCCCTTTACTGTGATCTGGTTCTAGGATGAACCAGGCTCTGATACCACATGATAAAAACCATCTTAAATAGGATCATAATAGAACCAATCTTGAAAGGAAGCATACCTGGATCCATGATAGACTGAACGATCAAAGCTTCCTTTGTTTTCTGGATGATCAAGTCCTTAGTTCGTATCTCCCTCTTGGCCCCTGTTCGAACACTCAGGAGATGGAGTCCAATTTTCTGTTCACTTGCTAGGCAGAGGGTGAGACTCGTTATGTTATCCTACCATCAAGGATAATGCTTCCACTTCTCACGGAATCGTAACTGACCACGATGTGGTCATGTGGGTCAAAACCCAACAGTGAATCCTTTTTTCGGATAAAAGATACAAACCTATCCTAGTTTTATTATAGTCTAACTTAAAAAATTCACACGTTAGAAAGTTTCTTAGCTCCCCGGCTAGCACCAAGTTGAACGCATCTGATTCTTCTTTGTAGGGCTGTGAGCTTTTTACATAGATCTAAGAGTTTAAGCTTGATCTTTATGATGGTGTAAGCTTGATGTTCCATCCTTCCGGCGGCTCTCTTTATTCTTCTAATAGTTGGGGTCGATTTTCTTCCCATTCGACTCACAAAATTAGTGCAGCTTAAAACTGATATTTCTTCTAACAATTGGCCACCATAATTTAACCAAGAGTTGTTGCTTAAATAGAACTTCAAAATTTTAATTCTCATATTATATGTAAGATAGGAATATTAACAGGTGTTCGCCAAATAATTTAACCAAGAGTCATTGACATTTTTTTTTTTTTGCACCAAATAAAGCATGAGGATTTTACAGAGAAATAGGCTTTAATTTTACCTGTACAAAAATGAATAGCTTTCCTTTGGAAATGGCGTTCTGAATTTTACTAGACTAATGTGCCCCTATTTTCAGGTGGACTTAGGAGTGTAACTGAGTCGAAATTAATCAAGCTCAGATATAATGAAGCTTGGTTTGAAATTAATTTCGAGTTTGAACTCCTAGATCCAGCTCAATTTATTTCTCATTATTCTAAGCTCTATTTGAGCTTAATTTCAGGTCGATCCAAACATGAGCCTATTTGATTAACTTAATAATCCTAAATGGAGATGAAATTAACTCAAGATTAGATGAAGCTAAGTTTAAATTTGAATGAAATTTAATTCTTGATTTCAAGCTTGTTTTAAAGTTTGGTTCATAGCTAATTTAATATTTAATTGATCCAAAAAATAAAAAAAATGCACCAATTCCAGTTAAAACCTTAAATCAATGATCTAGCATAAATAAAATATATTTATAAAATAGTTAAATATCTCCTAGTCTGATCAAGCTGCATTGGAAGCCTAGTAGACATGTCGCTTGCTTGACCATACATGTGATTGCATGTACATCATTCCTTTTTTTGTGTTTGCATCATTTTCAGAATAGAGATCATGATGCGGGAGAGTGAGCTGCTCTACTGATTTTGGGAGTATGAGTAGATTCATATGTCCAAAGTTACATTATTGGTAAAAAAAAAAAAAATTGTATTGTTACTTTATATATTAATTTCTCTGAAAAAATTGATAAACAAATCAAAACGTTATGTATGTTCATATATCTCCACCATGGTCATGTTAAGTAGGGAAAAGCGAAAAAATAGGAGGAGTTTGAGAATAGGTAGACATGTGTGAAGTATAAAGGTTGAAATAAAATAGATTTTAAATATAAAAATGTTGTATGAAAATAATTTTGAAAATCATTTAACACCTAAAGATTAGGTAAGAATAAAATCCTAAAGTACAATAAATAACACACGATATCATGAACTGAATTTTCTCATCTCATCCTGATGATATACAAGAACCTCTTGCTGGAGCTTTCATCAAAGCATGGAGCTATCAGCTTTTATGTTTTAGAATTTAGAGTAACAGAGTCATCCAATTGTGAAACCTAATCTTAAATGAGTTGGTGGATAAAAAGACTTCTTACTTGGATCGAATGAGTGATAACATGATGGGGACTGTTTTAAGATCAGTCTTTAGAAAGGAAAGACGTGTTTGGAAGTTGGCTGCAGCTTACCATTGAATCACAAGAGTTTGTCATGCAACTCTTTTAAGATTGACTGGAGATTACTCTTATTAAAGAATCAAAGTGTCTCCTATGCAAAGGTAAGGCCAAATGGCCCAAGTCTTCTGCAAGGACTCTTTAGAGTGAACATGCTAAAGTTCGTAACTTATTAGTCAGGGAGAAGAATAACCAGGAGACAGAAAGAAAAGAAGAACATGGTAGTGTGCATTTGTCTACCAATTTAGTCCCTTAGCTTCATGAAATCCAAGAGTTTGAGCTTCTCATCCTATTAATTTAAAAGAGAAATGGAGAGAATTTCCTGTAGTCTAGTTAAATGGGTTC
The DNA here is from genome assembly GCF_051530095.1 of Phoenix dactylifera. Lineage (NCBI taxonomy): Eukaryota > Viridiplantae > Streptophyta > Magnoliopsida > Arecales > Arecaceae > Phoenix > Phoenix dactylifera. The sequence continues at coordinate 19,520,368 of NC_143204.1, forward strand.
AAACTACAACCATTTGATCTTGAATTTAAATGCTAGTAGCATTTGGTGTCACGATGACTACTTTTTTGATATGGGACCTAGAATACATACTCGTTTCACCAAGCGCTTGGTTTTCTTGAATCCCAACTACTTATCAGGTTAATGCAATATCAGCTAGAGCATTGAGGTGCTAGCTAACTTGAATTTTTGTTCTCTCTGAAAAATAATAAAGCTAGTTAAATTTGTGCAAGTAGGATACAATCCATCAAAAGCTATTAGAAATCCAATAAACTTGAAAACTAAATGATAACCTTCGATCATGCTCATTTAGTCGAATAATTGGGAAACATAAATTGAGAAAGCACAAATTTTCTTACTCAATTGAAGCATTAAAAATAAAGACTTGGATTGAGACAAAAGGAATCTCTCAATTCAATAGGGGCAGCAGCAGGATAAGTCCAATGGTAATACACCTGAGCACACTTGAGCTCTTCAAAAAGAAAGATGAAGTTGAAATTGTTGAATTATTATGGAAGGAGAGTAAACAGATAATGGTTTATCTTAAACTTAAACACTCGCAGCAATTCCTGTCATGACGACTACTCGCTGATATGGTGAACCTAGGACAAGAAAATTTCTCATACTTTGTTTGATGCAGGAGCACGAGCCTAAGTCATGATGGACGTATGTTGAGTTTGGATCCTTGCTTGAGTGTGCCCGAAACACATTGGATTCATAATTTTCAGCATTTAATTATATTGGATTGAGTCTATTTTATTTTGGTCAATTAGGCCACATCGAGTCCTTTTATTTTGGGTTTATTTGAGTTCTTGTCTTGGGTTTGCAATTTGCTTATTTATGTTTATGATTGAGTTCTAAAATTAGTTGTAAGTTTGCTAAACTGAGTCTTCAATTGTGTCCTTGTAATTGAATGCCAAGTGGCATCAAAAGAGTCCATGTTATGTAAGGATTGGGTCAAGTCACATTGGGTTTAGTTGTCCCAACGCCTAAATTTAATTGAGTCCAAGGCATTGAATGGTCTTGATTTAATTTAGGAGTTGTGTGATTAAGTCCTTGTATGAGAGGATTGAGTCCATGTGAGAGAGGATTGAGTCCTTATGTAAGAGGATTGAGTCCATGTATTTAAGATTAAGTCCTTGTAATTGAGTGCCATGTAGCAATCCTTAGCTAAAGATTAGGAGGCTCAAGAGTCCATGAAGAGAAGTTCAACCATGAAGACCTCTCACATATGGAAGAAATTCAGAGTTCAGATCCAGTTGAAATCCATGACAGATTGAACATCATATAGTATTTTGAAGATTTCAGGAGCTACAGAAGTCTAATTAAGTTGATTCGAATTTTGTTGGAAAGTTGACATCCATAGCTTTCCAATGACTATAAGAACATTAAATTTGGAGATCGAATAAAATTTGAGGAGTCTCCCGAACTTCATGCTGATGTTGGTACTCGAGAAGGTGTTTGACTCAAAGTAAGATTCTAGTTGCCTAGCGGTGGAGTCCTTCTTTAAAGGGATGAGTCACACGCCAAAAGGAGATCAATTCAATTAGAATTACTCCCAAGGTGAAGTGTCATCTTATCTCTTAGGAATTCAGATTTAAAAAAAAGTTTAGTTAGGTTAGAAGTCCAATAAAATTCTAGTTGTAATCCTTATCCTTTGCCAACCTCCCACTCTATATAAGAGAAGGTATGAAGAATGAAATCAGAATTTTGGTGTTTGAAAAAAAATTCTTTCCTTGTTTACATGAAGAGAGACTCTTCCCCTCTTTGGTGCGACACCAATTGGTTGGAGGAGAGGTGGGACGCCTCTCCCCCTTCATGCCTTCAAGTGAGCAGTTTGGATGAGACTTCCAAACCAACTCATCCTTATCCTTATCTTCTTGGATCCACGCCTCCCCCTCCTTGTGTATGCCATCTAGCTTGCCACCTCAGCCACCAGCAAATCCCCTCACGTCCCAAACTCCCTCACGTTCCCCTTTGGAGTCCAATTCAATGAAAAATCCAACCAATCCCATTTCAGCCTATATGCAATTGATCCAACCAATTTCAGCCGTCCACTAGGATTGGTGCTCAAATTTTGTTAATTGGTCAATCCTCCTCGAACCCAATCTTGTTCAACCAGCAACCCATCTTCTTCCTCCTCCCCTTCCACCAACAAAGAGCCCTAGCCGCCATTAACACGGAAAGAAGAAAAAAAATTCTGCAACCCACCCTGACTGCTTCATTGTTTCGTCAAGTGTTTAATATTCTTGAAACCCTACTATTTTATCTTATAGATGAATACAATATCAACTAGAGAATTAAAGAGTCAGCCAACTTGAATTTTTATTTTCTCTAAGAAATAATAAAGCGGTAAAATTTGTGCAAGTAAGATATAATATGTGAGGACCTGTGCGGACATATGTTCTTGGGTACTTATATAGAGTTAAGGAACTCAAAAATACCTTCGAACTAGCCATTTTGGATGACATTTTAAGTTGTTACATAATTCATCAAAAGCTATAGGCAACCTAGTAAACGTAAGAAATATATGACAACCTTAGAACATGCTCATTTGGCCCAGATTCATTGAATTGAGAATTTTGAAAGCGGCAAGAGCAGAACTCTAGTATTTTATCATGATACAAACTTTAGTGCTTTATATTCATAAAATTCTGAAGTTAGAATATTTTGAAATTTGATTTTTTTTTTTTTTTTCCTATTGAAATCCACTTGCATGGCAGACAGGCAACAACACAAAAAGAAGTCTCTAGACTAGACATGCGAAGATATGATTTGCAGAAAAGGCTGTATCCTGTTTTGGGACAGACAGCTGAGTCCCGGGTTAGGAGCTGGGCGAGTTTCTTTAGGGTTGGTAAACAGTAACACAAACTAGGATCCGTCCACGTATATAAATGGTATCCATTCTCACCGATAAAATATCAGCAGTTGACGGGCATCCGCGACGGGGAAAAGAGCAGAACAGCAATGGGCGTGACGAAGCAAATCCTCACGGCCGGTGTCGGCCCCAAGCCCGTCAAGGGCCAAACCGTCACCGTTCACTGCACCGGCTTCGGTCCGTTCTCTCACATCCCTTCTCTCTTCTATTCTTCCATTTTTTTCTCGATCTTGTACTGCGATTGAGAAACCCCCAATATTCCCTTTGGTGCTTCTCGATATTTTTCCTTTCTTTCCCCCAATTTTTTGTTTCCTTAGCCCATCTTGCTTTATTGTGCCCTATGTCTTCAAATTTGGGTGGATATCACTAAAGAGGCCGCAGGGATTTGCTATTTTGTAAAATCGCAGGATTGAAGGATGCGATCGGAACCATGATCTTCTTCTTCTAGTTTACGACATGAGAAAAGAGCTTTATATAATTGCAATGGTGACTAACCCAGATTCAAATAGGCGGTCAACTGATGAGTTTTCTTGATCAATAAATGGCAATTTGGCGATATTCTTTCATTATGCACAAGCTTCTATCACATTAACTGTGCCGCACCACTTCTTAGCATGGGCTTTGAGTCAAGCATATTGTTTGCGCGCCTATAACTCATGTTGGCTCGTGATTCTTTTACCCACAAGCTCGAAATTATATCGACGCTGTGTGTATGATTCAGTCCTGGCAGAAAGGTCTCTGGATCACTTGGTCAAGCTCCTTTAGTTTGCAGGAGAACTTCCTATCTAGTTTGAAATTGGACTTGCAACTGTGGTTCCTTTCGTAAACAAGCATTTTGAGATGCCGGAAAGCAACAAAAGCAAGGCTATGTTACGAGCAAGAAAAGCATGCATTTTTTGTTCTTTGCTTTAGAGGATACAGATGTTAAGTTGCCTGAGATTAAACTAAAGTTCTTTGCAACCAATAATTTTGGCTCTGGCAATCGCATTTCCTATCGAAATATGTAGGACCATGTACCTACATGTTATGCCTAGGCAAATTCTCAAAGTCCATGAGCTTTTTTAATTTAATCTAAAAAACTCATCTTTGAAGATAATATGAATTAAATATATAAATTATAAACTACCCTGAGTGGCACATTATTCACCTCTTTCTTGATCAAGCAATCTGATGAAACAACTTTTGGGGTGTTACTTCAGTGTAAACTAATTGTATTGGTTGATTGTGCAGCTTGCACCCCTTTTTTCCCCTGGAATGTCATATGATAGACTTTGGAAATAATTATATTATTTACTTCATTTCCAGTGAAAAAAAATCATGATTAGCGGCTAATTCCGTAATGCCATGGAGAGGTTTACTGGTGGTCTTTTGCTGTTACTATCCCCACTATACTTTATCTGCTATTCTGATTGTTGCAAAACCAATGTCAAACTGGTTCATTTTGTTAAAACACTGTATATTCTTCAATTATTTTCTTTTATGCAGGAAAGGATGGTGATCTCTCAAAAAAGTTTTGGAGGTAAGTGTTTTTTTCTCCTCACTTTATCTTCTGTTAGGAGAGTAAAAAGTAACATTGTGTTCAAAGAAATGGCTTCCGATAGAAGTTAATTCTGTTGTTGTCAAATTTCAGCACAAAAGATCCTGGGCAGAAGCCGTTCACTTTTAAAATTGGTCTGGGTTCAGTTATAAAAGGTAACTCTCTTTTTTCACCTGGAAATATACTTCCATCTTGTTGGTTCTCGCTAACATATTAAGGTGATGATTGTACTATTAACTTGCTATGGAGAATCATCGAGGAGTTATCAAGTATCATGATGTGTTTCAAGTTGAATATTGCATGTCTCTTAGTCAACAGAGTGACTTGCTTTTTTTCATATTTGAGAAATATGATATAAGAAACTATCTGGATTTTTTACTTCGGTAAGCTCCTTGTAGGCTTCCCATGCAGCATGTTATTTGCATAACGAAGGGGGGTATATGGAGTTAGTTGATGACTTATTTTATTTAATATCATTTTGTTGTATTTTGTTTGATTTTTAGGTTTTTATGTTCTGTTTTATTCAGATATTTTATTATGATAACTATTATTGTTCGGCATGACTCACATGTTGTGCCATATTGCACTTGATAAATGTTTGTGTTATGATTTTTGGATGTGAAGAGATAAAGAAGCCATTTCAATTGCTAGAAATACTAGGCCCACTAAGGCACAAGAATGGGGTAAGTTGAGACCTGTCATAGAATGGGTTGCTCGATTGAAATTTCTCTTTGTTAGAAAGTTATCTTATGACATGATAAATATATCTGTTCGAAGTATATATTCATAAACAATTTTAAGTACAATGAACTATTATGTAATTATAATATATTATAATTGCTAGAATATAATGAGCATTAATAGTATTAAAGAAATAAATATTGAAATAATATTTTATGCATTTAAGATTGCATAAGGATATAAGCAGAGAGGTAGACTATGCTATATAGCAATATAAGTACCTTTCTACACTGCATATCACGAACAAACTCATATAGGTATTGGCTATATTGTCCTTAAAATTAGCAATGACTCCATAAAATTAGACTTACTTGTGTATGATTAATAAGTAGGAGGGAAGTGAAGAACACACGGAAAATTTCATAATAGGCTCATGTTTGTATTGATATTATTGTAAGCAATGTTTTTAGTCTTGGTATCGGGTCCCGTAGAGGTACCTTCTTGGTGGTACAGGGTGGTTCACATTGACACATGGTACATTGTTGTAGTCGACATAAAACCAATATCATGTGTTGGCACTAAGTTTATTGAGCCCCTGAACTGTATTGATACTGTATTGGTCAATGCGGAACACTCCATACCACCTGTCATGGTTACAGTTTAGTCCTTAAAATGCTAATTGTAAATCTAAGATTTGATTTTCGAGCATTAATATCACCTTGAAATTTGCGGGATCTGACAAATGCTATTTGCCTGTTATAGATTTGGGCTTTGTAAGTTCTCCGTTCTCATAGTAGAAGTGGCTCAAAAATTTTCAACCGCACCTTGAAATCTTATGTACCATAACTAACAATTCCTTAACCATCTGTATGAGCTTAAAAATAACAAAATATTTTGTCATTCTTCCATATTAACGACTACCTTTTCCCAGATTATTTTCCCAAGTGAAAGACGGGTTCTTTGGTGCCCAAAGGCATTCAAGTTCTTGAGGTGGGCTTGTGGTTGTGCAGATCCTTAATACTTAACTTTGTTAACACTCTGATTGGTGGTTGTAGGTTGTGTAGTTGGCCTTGGGTGGAACATTAGTTGTGATCTAAGTTGTTGAGTTCAATACAACTGGAACTTATGCAATTTTGCTATTGGTCCACATTTAACTAGCCGGAATATTCTATCTAAGGTAATGCACATGCTTTAGAATCATCCTGGATTCTTGACCTTGCACCCGTTTCCTAAGTGCTTCTTTACGAAAAGTATTTCTAAAATATCTGCTTCTCTGCACCTGCACCTGCACCTGCTCTTGATTCTGGCAACTAAGGTCCATGTAGCAGTGAGAAGCAACCACAGTGTCCTACCTTTAATAATTAGTGAATTTGTGTGATTTTACTATTAGTGCTTTGGGCTCTAATTTGCTCCCCTGGATTTACACTATTTAATAAAATTTGGAGCTTGGTCACTTGGACAATGAGCGGTTGATTAGAGCTGGAAAACCATTTGGAAGATTGCAGTACTACTGAAGTTTATTAATAAAGTTCCTCGTGGGGACTTTCTCATGTATAAGTGGCTCGGACATATGCTCCGGGAGGATTCCTGCTCTGTTATGGTCTTTCAAATATATATCTTGTTTATGGGCAAAGAAAGTATGGGAGGTGTTAGTAGTGATGAGTGGGTTTTTGTTTTTAATTTGCTGAGATGATATGGAAATATTATGTGCTGTTATGTACAAAATTGAGCGTGTCTGCCATGTTTGCTTTATGGAATCTGTTGGAGAGATGCCCAGAATTTTTTAAAGAAAGATTCTACATGGTGAATATATTGCAATAATGGCTGATAATGAGCAATTCTTGTTGCCTAGTGAGGGCTCCTGGAGCTGAGTCAGACTACAGCTATTCCTATACAATTTGTTTTCTTTTACCAGTAGAATTTGTATGCTGACAAAATGAAAGCATCAGCGAATTTAAAATAGTAAGCTACTACTAAATGAATCATCAGTAATAGTTCAAAGCTAAGAAGGAAACGATAAACAGTTCATGAACCATTAATGTAAGCTCTGCTTGTATTATCTATTAAGAATGTGGTCATTAATTAGCCATGTCTAAGAAACTAAGCAAATTTTAGCCATGATATAACCTCATCTAAATCATCCCTTGCTGTTGATGTATCTTGTCAATCAAATAGATCTAGTTCTTAACTGAATTTGTGGTTGCTTCTGCCCTGAGATAGATTTCTGATTTATGAGTTGAACAGTATGTCTTTGTGTCAAAATTTAGCTGCTTTGGACCCAGCTTGATAACTTTTTCCCATTTATCTTTCTTCAATGCAAGTTTGGGTTGATGCTTATGCCTTAGTTGACCATCTATCCAACTTGACTCTTGAAATTATTCTTGTTTCCAAATCTGAACTCAGCCAAACCTGCGAATATGTGGGCCAAAATCCTGATTAATCTTACACTAGTCATGTCATAATTGAAGGCACTTATGCCATGTTTGGTTTGCCATCTTGCTGGTTTTTGTCCAGGTTTTCTGGTTAAGTATTTTGTGATTTTGCATTGAATTCTTATCATTGACTAAAACATCATGAATGTCTCGAATCATCTGCACTCTGTACTTGCATAAGTGTTAGTTGTCCCAAAGGGATACTAATTAGCATTTTTTGTTTTCCCTTGTTCTTTATTTTAGTGTGCTAGCAAATTCATACTGAATAAAAATCTTATGCTTGTATATTGATATGGTAGGACAAATGTTATAATTCAGGTGAAATGTACTTGATTGACTTAACCATCTGGCTAAGTATTTTATCATCTAAGACTTGATCCAGCAATTGGTATAAGAAGCTATATCTCATTATTCTGTACGATATGTTTGCTTGTCTGTTAGCAGCTTCTTGTTTGATGATATGTTTCATGTGTAAGTGTAATAATCAATCATTTCTCTTTTATAGGATGGGATGAGGGTGTGATGGACATGCAAATTGGTGAAGTTGCTCGCCTTCAGGTAATATTCTTCATAATGTACCTTTAAATGCTATCAGTTGTGTTCCAGTAGTGCAATCTCACTTGTAACAGCAACCGCTTGATATGAAGCATCAAGGTAGTGGTAGTATTTGACCAAGGCAACTTGTTTGGTATTACCACCGAACTCTAGTTTGGATGGCACTACGCCTTGCCACCAAGGCAAGAGGAGAAGTTTCCCAGATGCTTTTGCTTTGAAGTATCGGGTGCGAAGTTTCCCAGATGCTTTTGCTTTGAAGCATCTGGTGCTTGGTGATGATCCATTGTTTATTTGTTTTTGCACACCATCTCTGTAGTCATTCATATATTTTCCGGTGTGGAAGAATATAGCATGTGCCTCAACGTTCCCTAGTTCTAGAACGGGTTGGATAAAGTCATTTTAGATTTTAAGGTTCTTGGTCATTTTCTGTATACCGATGTGTTTCTTTTGTGCCCAGCCAGTTGACATTCTAGATACCCTGCTGCCTCTATTGAGGCACCTGGCCAGTCTTGATATCTGAATTGTTTTCATTGAGTGCACTTCCCATGCATTTAGATCTTTGCTGACATCATGTTACAATCTATTTGCAGTGCTCCCCAGATTATGCTTATGGAGCTAATGGATTTCCAGCATGGGGTATTCAACCCAACTCGGTCCTAGTTTTTGAGATTGAAGTCCTCAGTGTGCAGTAACTGTACAAACTCGAGGAGCCTGTAGGTCACCAAGTTTGTGGTCATGGAAAAAACTCTAGTTGTCTGCAGAAAGTAATATGATATCATAATGGTTTAATGGATCAATATACTATCTTAGCAAACTGTTTGAGGAGAAGGATGCATTTGGTGACACTGTGGGCCTAATCTATTATGAAACTAGTATAATAAGAGATCTGTCATGTGATCAATTTATGGCTTCGGTGATCTCATAAAGTAACTGGCTTGTTTAATCGCATTTCCAAACAAAAGTGATGATGCTAAGCCTCTTTAATTTATGGTTCTCCACTGATGACCACCTTCTGCATGGAGATGGATTTGGAAGCCATTGGTACGTAACAATAGAAAATTATTGTAGCCAATGGAATAAAAATTTCCAATTTATAGAATTCATGGATCCTCCTTGCTGTAGATGAATAGTCATTTGGTTATCAAGACTTCTCTTAGCAGTCATAAAAGAGTTTTAAGTTGACCTTTTTATGGTCGGAGCTTTTCCACCATTGTGTTAGTATCAACGTTCCATCTTTTTATTGTGAGCATGGCCCTCGCATTTTAGGTGTTGGAGTCTTGTGATGCTCTCATGGATTGTGAGGGCTATTCAGAGGACTTGTTTGTGGCATTTGATGTGAGAAAATGGATCATGAGGGGCTTGGTGGTCCATGTCTTCAGGCGTTTGACCAAGGGGATAATGGAGCTAGAGATATTTGTATTAAATCTCGGTTGTTCTTCTGGCATTCAAATTCCATTCCACTAGATATATTTAAAAATATAGATTTTCTAAAAGTACTCTCTTTAATTGATTTTTAGAAAATGCCTCTATATTTAATTAATTTTTTGATTTTAGTTATAATTAAATGTGTTAGTGAATATGGCCATTTTGATTTTTATTCTATTTAATTTCAATTTCAGTGGTGAACCAAACATACCTTAAAGCTGCAACAAAGTTCATAGTGATGCTCCAATCCCTCATAGTTTGGATGCTCTCCAGGTTGGAGTTGAACTGGTCTGGTCTCAAACATGATAGCTGGTGTATATTGTGATGGCTGTGACTTAGAGGGCGGGTCTCCAACATGATAGCCTGTGTATAATGTGATGGGGCTATGATTTAGAGGGCTCTATGTAATACATGAGACGAACAGATTTTGAGAAAGATGGCTGTCCTGCAGAACATGGACGGCTCTGATCGAGAAACTGAACCTCTCCTTTTTGAACCCCATACCTCTCCCTTAGTAAATTTATTTGCTTATCCAAACTTGAACTTCAACCTAGTTGCTCTTATTACGTTTGCAGGCTCTTCTGATACCCCAACAAATCTGTGCTGTCCTTGTATCTGCATGCAAATTATGTATTTCGATTAGGCTCAAATCAGGTTCAAAATGTTGGGTAGTCACGGGCTAGGGTTCCACTCGGAGGATTGGATTCAGATTTTTGAACTAATTTGATCGTCCAAGAACCTGGATCAGTATCTGTCAATTTCAGATCAGGTTGGGTTGGCTTAGTGCCCGAGCCGTGAAGAAACGGGTTTAGGTCAAAATCCTGCAACCAGAAGCCAACTGGAATTTGTTAAAGGTCATGTCATATTTGCTCCGGTTGGATCTGCAGCTGGGACCCACTTGCTGTTCTGACTCTGACACGTGGACTGCTTATGCTGGAGTTTAAGGAGCGCTTATGTTGCCATGCTGTCAAACGGCTTTCTCACGGCGCAGGCCGACATGGCGGTGGACCCACGCACGATGTAAGCGCGGACTTGAATGGTCCGCCGAGGGTGGTTCCATGGAAGTCTTATCACCCGCGTTGTACCTTTTAACCCAGCCCAAGCTCATACGGAAGGAGGACGCGAACCGGCGGGCCAGAAGCTTCCACGCCGCGGCGTTCCCTTCTTCTCTCCCCTTCCGTCGCGTGACCCCTCCGTCGCGTTGAACTCGCGGTCGATCGCGACAAATGCGGCCACTCTCTCCACGATTCGGTGATTCCGGGCCCCCTCGGGTGCACCGCACCGAATGGACGGCCCTCCATCACCAGCGGAAAAAAATTTCATCCACCATTAATCACGGTCGAGACTATTTCTAACCCGGGACCCACCACGTTTATAAGAGAAATTATTAGGTGGTCCACCTGATAATTTCTCCGTTTACACAGCAGCCACTCGCTTCTTGTTCACGACGACGGACCCCAAAATCCACCCAATCACATTACGACACAACATCAAACACCAGACGCACGGTAGGTGGGGGCGCACGTTGAAAAGTAGTGCACGTGCCACTACTCGCGGCACGCCTCGACGAGTGGCCACGAGAGGCCGTAAAAATATTCCAAAGCCTAACGAGGGCATCCGAGGCTCCGCGTCAAGGTCAAGCAAGAACCGGTCGCCTCCCCGCGTTCTAGAGCGATAGAGAAACGAAATAGAAACAAAAGGTTAGAAAGGGTAATAGAATCTTACCGTCACCAGGCACGACCATCCCCTCCCCTTCTCACTACGCTATTTCCTCCTCCTTTCCGTTTCCCACTTGCCCTCTTGTATTGGAACCCATCTATAAAAGCCTCCTCCCCTCCTTTCTCCCAACTCGCCCTTCAACACATAAAATTAGATCCCATCATATGTCTCAGAGAACCAGCGTTCCACACTCCTCCTCGATAGCCTTCTCCCTCCATTCCCATCTCCTGGTCTCCAGTGAGATGAACCCAAACTCCTATTGGCAACAGTAATAGGAAAAAGGAATCCTACCCAAACCCCACTTCTATCTCTCCTTTCTTCTCTCTTCCCCCGGGTCTATAAAGCCTCTAAGCCAAAGCTGTCCTTCTGATTTCCAATTATTTTTTAATTTACTACCTCGAGATGGGTGTGAAAGGATTCGTTGAGGGCGGCATAGCCTCCATCGTCGCCGGCTGCTCCACCCACCCGCTCGACCTCATCAAGGTCCGAATGCAGCTCCAGGGGGAGTCGCTGAGCCCCGCGGTCTCCACCCTCCGCCCCGCTCTCGCCTTCCCCACAACCACCACCGTCACTCTCCCGACGCCGCCGCGCCCCGGCCCTCTCGCCGTCGGCGCCCAGATCCTCCGCTCCGAGGGTCCCTCCGCCCTGTTCTCCGGCGTCTCCGCCACCGTCCTCCGCCAGACTCTCTACTCCACCACCCGCATGGGCCTCTACGACATCATCAAGAAGAAGTGGTCCCCCACCGGCGACGGCAGCGCGCTCCCGATCCACCGCAAGATCGCCGCCGGCCTCATCGCCGGCGGGATCGGCGCCGCGGTCGGGAACCCCGCCGACGTGGCCATGGTCCGGATGCAGGCCGACGGCCGGCTCCCGGCCGCGGAGCGGCGGAACTACAAGAGCATGGTGGACGCGATCGGGCGGATGGTGAGGAGCGAGGGGTTGGTGAGCCTGTGGCGGGGTTCCGCGCTGACGGTGAACCGGGCGATGATCGTGACGGCGTCGCAGCTGGCGACGTACGACCAAGCGAAGGAGGCGATCCTGGCACGTCGGATCATGCAGGACGGGCTGGGGACGCACGTGACGGCGAGCTTCGCCGCCGGACTGGTGGCGGCGATGGCGTCGAACCCGGTGGACGTGGTCAAGACGAGGGTGATGAACATGAAGGTGGAGAAGGGGGCGTCGCCGCCGTACGCCGGAGCCCTCGACTGCGCGCTGAAGACGGTGAGGGCGGAGGGGCCGATGGCGCTCTACAAGGGCTTCATCCCCACCGTCTCCCGCCAGGGGCCATTCACGGTGGTCCTCTTCGTCACGCTCGAGCAGGTCCGCAAGCTCCTCAAGGACTTCTGATCGCCGTCTGATGTCAATCGGGCGGTGGATATCGGTGGATGATGGCGATAAAATTAGCTTCCCGAATAAATTGGGTTTTTATACTATATTCAAAATTTTCTATTATATCAATGTGATTCCCGTGATCTCGGGGTACAACAGAAGACAGTGAGAGCCCAGCTGTTCGTTACCTTTTTTAGTTAATTAATATCTAAATATTTTATTACTTGCGAAATCCGTGTTTTTTGTTTTTGATGTGATGGTTGATGGCGCGCATGCCAGGCACGTGCGAGAATGTGATTGGGGCTTGTGTGGCCCAGCCTTGTGTCAGAAGGAGTGGTGCGCACGGAAGGTGGGGCGGTAGGTGGCCGACCGAAGATTATTCGGTGGCTGGCGTTGTGATATTTAGGGTGCCGGCTCATCCGGTCCGGTGCCGACGGGCAGCCGTACCGTTCTTGATTTAAAATGAGGCACGTGTCAGGTACTGGTTCATAGGATTCCAGCTTGGGGCACTGGGTCACATGACAAGGTCTCAGACTACTCTTATATCACTAACCCATTCATTTTTCCGTCACCCTTTCGCTAAGCCATTCACCAACTTTCACATGACGGGGATTACGTGAAAACTTGTAGATCTGATGTTCTTGTATAGCACTTGCATGCGCATACCGAGCACCAATATATATTTGGGGCGGTGGAAATACATGTTTAGTGAAAGAGCTAGTTTACAAAAGTTTGAATCTATTTGGAGTTATGTAGAGTAATCATCATCGAAATAAATATTAGTTGGAAACTTATTGTACAAAAATTATTTAGTAATTACTGTTCCAAATTTACCTCTGGATATATTTTGTATAATATAAAGTGTCAATAAAAATACTAATTATTTTCAGATAAATTTTATAGATCCAAAGGCCCCAATTTTTTCAGCTCCTTTGGTATAGATACATAGCGTGTTGCAATAATATACCTCAATACCTCTCCTCTCTCTCTCTCTCTCCTCTCAAAAGTACTTTTCCCTCTCCAAATCACTCTCTATCTTTCTTGTGCTGCTGCTGTTACTACAGGGCTTTCTACCAGACAATGAAAAAAAAAAAGGTAGTGGACTTCATGGTGGTGATTTTTTTGCAGCAGTCCTTGGCCAGCAGGCTCGAATATTTTAGTAACTTGTAAGTACAGTATCTTCATTCATATAATAAAAAAAGGAGCCACGAAAGTCTCCAGATAGATGCCAATTGGGCTCATATACTGGAGTGACCTCTAGATATGGAACAATAACCAGATGCCAAGCCGGCAGAGAAGATAGGGATAGTTTCATTGCGTGGGAGAAGTATTTATTGAAGATATTTGAGATCTCTTGGAAGAAAGAGAAGCTAGCACGACCCTTCCCGTTGCTAGAGAGGGAAGGTCGGCTTTGTCTCTGATCTCTTGGAGCTGACCTCATGATGTTGAGAAAATAATCATAGAAGAGCCAAGTCAACAAAAAAAAAAAAAAGAGCCAAGTCAACAAAGTAATCAAAATGGGATGAGAGCATGCTGATGCAAGTACAACGAAGTACAACAAATTGTATTGTTATTTATCCAGCATTTAGGTAAAATTCAACGAGACTCCAACTCACATGCAGCATTAGGAGGTTGGCGTTAAATGGAGGTGGAGGAAGCTTATTTGTGACACTAGAGGTAGGATCCTTGCACTTTTTTGACACTAAAGGTAGGAGACTACAATTTTGTTTCCCACAAAACCCAAAATAGAGCAGAATATTCAGGGCTGGGAGATTGTTCTAAATGACTCTAACACACGTGCTTCGATAATTAGCATACTAGATATACTAGTTCTTGTGCACAGTTACATTGTTCCCGCACATAGCTATGCTAGTTCAGTACGGCTTCGATTTCAAATGCATGAAAGGAAATCTACATCATTCTCATTCCGAAGCATCAAGAAGCAATGGAGCCCGGCCATTTCATGTCGATCAGTCTTTACATTATGCTTTATAAGATAGTGGCTGGTGGGCACGATGAAGCCGTTGCTGCCCAAAATCATTAGCCTGGAGAAGGAAGCTAGGATGGGCCAATTAGTCCATGGGCTTGCACTCACCCCCATAGGGCACAGAGCTTGGGCTGAAGATGGAGCAGCATGAATCGTATGGTCTAGTTTTAGATTAAAAAGAGGGTTCATTTGATATTGCTTATGATTTCTACCTTTATTTTCAGAAGTCCAGGAAGGACACCAGATGGGCTCCAAACAGGTATAGTTATGTTTCCAATCCAACTTGACGAGGAGAAACTTGGGGCCACAGGCTGGTATTTTATTCCATCCATGGGTAATGCCATTTAAGCAAGTCCATTATTATCTAGCCTTGTAGTTTTAGATAGATATCTTGCTCTGGAGATATCTAACATCTAGTAACGTGATACGTTTCAGTTTTCGTATGAAGCCTCAGCACGAAACTTTCTCCATGTCCGCATCACTTTAGGCGGGTCGAAACTGCTGCCTTCTATAAATAAAAGAGATCCATGTCTCTGTCCTCCTTGGCCTAAACGTTAAGCTACCGAAATAATACATGGAACTTGTCCAACCTCGTCACCTGGCACCGAGCATATATTTTATAGCATTTCATCATGGTAGTTTCACCTCAATGAGATTATAGATGGCAGAGGGAAAGAAAATGGCAATGGAGAAGTTCTCGCATTTGAGTTCAATTTTTTTAAGTGTAGCCATCCATATAATCCTTTGCAGTATCGTTGGACTTTTTGCAAGGTTTGGATGGAAATCAAAGCCCTGCTACAATGGCTTAAAACATCACGAATCAGCTCCTCCTTGGAAGAAAAGTCCACAGCTTAAGTTTCTTAAACAAATGGACATTCTTGTAGATTCTATCAATTGCACAAAAGTGGTCATTTTAACCTGTTGAAGAAGAAACGGATGAGCCAAAAATTAGTAGATGAGTAGACAATATGACATACATTTGTGTACAGTTCTCATTTAACTTGAAGGCCACTGATCCTTTGTTGTTGGAGAGATGCATCATTTTCAATGTGAATCAGAAGTTGGATAGCTATCTCACATGCATGAAAAGTTGGGAAAGAAAATGTACCCATATATGTATATGTCAAATTATATATAGGTACACATGTTATTCACATATGTAGTAACATTTGAATTATTTATGTATGCATTATGTATATGTATCCATGATAAGAACCAATGAATGTTGAATGTCCCTTCAAAACAAAATTAAAACAAAAAGAACGCCCCTTAGACATCAATTAAGGAAAGATTACGATAAATTAACTCACTTCTAGTCGTTACAAATAATGTAGTGTCTTCTCATAAGGTAGCAAAATAGTATCCTCTGAATGTGCATGTAAATTTATGCTTCTCTTTCCCTTTATGAGAGGGTTGATGAAATATAACTAATGCACAATATTGATGGTGAGTTTATTTGGTCTCATGAAAATTTCAACATGCGCCTCTCGGAACTACTATTGTCTTTTTTTTTTTTTCTTATCGAATTTTTCTCTCGCTCTTTCCAAAAATTAGAAATAACGATTGTTAATTATTTTCAAAGCAAAAAGACAACCTGCTTGGTGGCGGCGGTGATGGTGATCACGTTGTGCTAGAGATAGAGACAACAATAATAGTGCAGATGACAATTACAACAATTGTAAAGCAGCCAGTGGTGGCAGCGATGGAAGTACTGATGGTAATAGTAAAAAAATAGATTTTTATTTTTAAAAATACTAAAAGAAAAAAATTCTTACCTTTATTTTTTAGAAATAATGGAAATAGCTTTTCAAACAATAGAAACAATAGTATTAAATAAGTTCTTTATTTTG
This sequence comes from Phoenix dactylifera, assembly GCF_051530095.1. NCBI lineage: Eukaryota > Viridiplantae > Streptophyta > Magnoliopsida > Arecales > Arecaceae > Phoenix > Phoenix dactylifera. Next base: position 19,536,758 of record NC_143204.1, read on the forward strand.
ATTTTTGTGCTTTTATTTTTAAAAGTAGAAAACAAGAAATAAATGCTATGCCAAATGACTCTTACATTTTCGACTTCATTTTGGTTAGATTTTTAAAGTTATTGTGTCGAAATATCTGTTGATTTTTCCAAACTTGTATATGATAGCAATCAATAAAATGGATCTAACATAACAAAATTTCAATAAAAAAGTTTTTAAACCCATCATCGAAGCTAGTTTTTTATATAAATTGCAACTCAAAAATGTTAGGCCGGGTTGAGAGCAAACTTTACTAAAACCTTACCTTTATATCTCCTAACTATAATCCAACCTAATCTAGACTTAGTTTAGGATATCTCTAACCAAACTCAACTTGAATCTTAAGCTAAATTTAGGTTGCGCTGGGTTGGATCATGTTAATCGAACTAACTTGGGGTGAATAAGAATTTTAAATTGTAAAAAAGGTTTGGAATGTTTTTATTTGACCAGTATTTGTTACATCAAGACCTTAGCCATTTGTTAATTTCTATACTACACTTGCACATAATTTAGCAGATTAAAAATATAATTATATAAAATATATAAATAATTTATATAACATAAATATGAATCAAAAATATATATGTTTTTACTTATCTATTTCTATGTTACGCTGGTATAGGTTGAGCCTGGTGCAGATTAGCCTGATTAGGTTAGGGCTGAGTTCCGACTAGGTTTAAATTCAACCCTAATCCAGTCCAACTTGAGATTTGGTTAGGATTTGTCAAACCAAGCCCAATCGATATTTATAATAATCATCAGCCGAACCGCATCGAATAGTTCTGTGTGAACGGTGCAAGGAGCAGGCGGCAATTTATGTCCGGGCCGACGAAATCTTCACCGCCGCGGCTCAACATCATATAATAATAAAAATACAAGAAGACAACAAAAATTTGAAGTGGAAGCGGGGGAGAAAGAGAGACGAAAGAAGAACGATTACTTCCACCACGGAGGCGGCCAAATTATCAATCCATTCTCCTCCTCTTCTTTTCATTCTTTAGGGCTCTTCTTTCCTTAGGGTTAGGGCATCATGGCGGCGGGGGCGGGGGCGGGGGGGCCGTCCCCTGGCCCCGTTGGCGGGGAGGAGCAGGTGCAGGTGCGGCGGAGGACACTGGAGGCGGTGCTGGAGCAGTGCCGGCGGGCCCTCGATTTGCTCCAGGACGCCGACCTCGACACGGATCCCGCCAGGGATGCGGCGGCGGGGGAGGGGGAGGGTTCGACGCCGCGCTCGCTTTCTACCGTTGATCAGGAGCTCGATGAGGTAAGGAGGGAATTCTTCTGCTTGAGATTAGGTTTGAGGCTCTATTAGTTTCTTATGTTTTTAGGTGTTATTTGTTCTGGATTTCATAATTTTGGTTTACAATTGATGGGGTGGAGCTTTCAATTGGGGCATAAGCGTCTAATTCATTATGTTGTGTTAGCGAGATCGGTTTCTGTGAATTGTATTATTTATCTTTGTTGGGTAAAAAAATTCCTTCTTTTCCTGGGAGGTGATTTTTTTTGGTACATTTTTGGGAGGTGATTGGAGAAGGATTTGGTTTTGCTATCTCTCACCAGCACGATGGATTTAAGAGGCAGTTGAATTGCTGTGATTGTTTAATTATTTAATTATTCTTTTTTGCTGTAAAAGACATGAGAGTGAATTTTTTCAGAATTGTCAAATGTTTGAGGTAATGCTATGAGAAGATATTATATGGGACAAAAAAAATCGATTACCTAGTATGGTCCTTTAATTTCTGTGAGTTGCTAACATTCAGCTTGCAACCCCTCCCTTTCAAATGAGGTTACCTATTCATCTCCTTCCTGGCAGCTGGAAAGAACACGCAGGAACCTGCAAAGGTGTGGCTTGCGCATTTTTCTGTCTGATGAGTTAGAAAAATTATAAATATATGAATAAAGGATAATCAACTATCTATTCCTCCAAATGCGAGCCCGATAAATTTGAGATATTAATAATATTGATATCATTTGGCATAGATAGCCTCCTTCACTTCACCGGCCACGTGTTTCTTATCCTATAAGCTCTATAATGAAGCCCTAATTTAAAAGGGAAGACCTTGATAGTCAGAATCCGCTACCTAGAATGCCACACCTGCTTAAAAATCTCATAATCTTGTTGGGAGCTCTCTAACGAACTTTCTTCCTTGGTCTGCCCTTCTTTTGCAGTAATCTATAGCAACATCTGCTCATCTCACCAACACCCTTGATATGAAGTATTAGTGCCAATCATGAGCTGGCATGATACTACCATGCCATGCCATGTTGGTCACGTGCAGCCACCTGCCACAACTCATGACAAACAAAATGGTACTGTGCCAGCATGTATTAGCCTACATCAGTTTATGTTGGACTAGCACGGATAGATGTAAAACAACATAGAGCAATATGTAGAATATGGGTTATGTACCTATATACCATGCATGTGTCTTGCCAACAAGGTACATTTTGGGCCGCTAGGGCTGCGATGGCACATTACTTTATTCTATGACTATAGACAAAGGAATTAAGGGATAGATGCTTGAAGGAAGAGATGAGTAGAATATATTGGCTATTGTCAATACCTTGGTGGTTTTGGAGATATATCATGTGACATAAGAGGAATATGTGAGGTTGTTGTGTTTAGGAAAATTGAGTAAGTTATGGTCGAGCATTTCCACTTGAGGAGAGTATTCTGTCGAAAAGCTACCAACATGATTTTGCGGATGCCAAAGTGAGTAGTTTTGGGATGGATGGTAAATGATGGGTCTGGTTCTACTTTTTGAAACAACTTGATTGGTGTGGATATAATTTGCTTATGGAGGTAATGCTTATCAGAGTAAGAACCTAAGGTTATGTATGTTTTTATCTTCAAATGAAATGATAAAATTCTTGGATTGCCTACATAGGAAAAGGATTACATTTGCAAAACAAGGTGTAAGAAGCATTCCTTAAAAATATCTCAGCAATTATTTTGTTGAGTCATTGCCAATTTCTCACTATTAAAAAGGGATATGGGCTCTTGTATATCCAAGGTTCACCATCTTGGTACTGGACCGCGTACTGGGACCATCCTATTACAGTGTTGGTATGCGGTTTGTTATGGTACAGCTCGGCATACTAAATGTCGGACTGGTACGGTACCGATCGGTATGGCAAACCTTGTGTATATCCATTAAGAAAGACAATGAGGTTATTGTACAATCTTTATAATTTTTTATTTTCTTGATCCCTCTTGTTTCTTTATTTTGTATAGCTAGCAATTTGGGAAGGATTTGTTGCTTCCTCTCAACTTCGCACAGGTTTCAGGCGGCAGTCGATTTTTGTGATTTAAATATTGATTGTTAATTTGTTATATTATGCATTTTTTGCATGCTAAGGAGATTGATGGTATCAGAGTTTTAGGAACCAGATATTATCTTGAGAACTGTTAAATGAAACCTTAAAGTCAACATAAAGTATTAGGAAAAAGACTAGGGAAACTATCTGCTTATTGCTGTCATTATGCATCCAGTACAAGGATTTGTTTTCCTGATTGTTAAATCATCATAAAGAAGACTATAGCTTACTGCTAAGTCTCCATTATAGAAAGTTGAAGCACCATGTTTGTTATGCAGCTGTGTGATCTTCTCAAGTCTAAAGTTGAATCATCTGACTTTCTTGAAAAGCTTGGGAGCAACGACAAGTCAGTTCCTCACAATATGTCTGGTATGCATAAAGTTTGATGAATCATTCCTTTTTATTGTGTAGCTTTCTAACTGAAGCAGACCTTTGTCTTATCTAGCCATGCAAGATTTACTGAATACTGACTGATGTGGCAGCGAACTTTATTTATGTTACACATTGTTTTTATTCTCTGTTTCTAGCCTAACATCACTTGCAATAGCTGACTGGAATGTGTAAATGTGCTAACAGATGAGAATGCATCTTGGGCTATGGTTAGCACGACAGATTTGTGGGAAGATAAGCACATTGGTGGGGATGATGGATCAGATCCAGATGGTTATGTTCTTGTCAGGCAAGAGGACATAGTGGAGGGGATTGCTTGCTTCACGGCTGCATGCCTATTATCACTGAAACAAACTAAAGTATGTCATGCTTTTCCTTTGGTACCCTCTTGGCTGAGCTTGCTACTTTTTACCGTACTCTTTTAATGAATAATCTATCAATATACCATACCCTGCGACTTTCCACCTGCAACAACTTTATATTCCATAATTCAAACCCCTAATCTTGCTTGTCTTTTTTCGGTATGGATCAATTCTTACTACTTCGCTATTGGTCACCTAGGAACATTTAGCCTTGCAAGGTGGTCTTTGCTGATTCAAATGGACTTGATGTTGGTTGGAGCTGTGGAATGGGTAATCATGTGTTGTCTTATTTGATAAAAGTTTAAGTGAGACTACATTACACTAATACAATCACCCATGCTATCACAAACTAGATGGCAGATGAGATAGTTGTTTATGCAATTGTTAAGCTGATTTATGCCTTTATATAGGTGGCAGATGAGGTAGTTGTTCATGCTACGTGGAATTTAGTGATAACGAGAAATAATTACCTAGTGATAACTTGGAAATAGGGATAACTTGAAGTTACCAATTATAAAAGATAAAACATTATGCACTGGAGCTTTACGCAAATTCAAATAGCACTGGCAGATTCACAAACCCATCCAGCACATGTGTAGGAGGTTGTCTTACAGTAGCACTAAAAATAGCTCATTTTGTTCATTATTTCTAAGGTCAAAAAAAAAAAGAAGCACCCAAAACAGCCCGTAAAAATTTACCTTATCGACAATGAATAAGATCTCCTTTTTTTAGAAAGACACGGAAGTTGATAATAATGCTAGAGATATAAATTATATGATGCTTTGTGAATTGCAGAATTGAGTATTCCATGCACATCCACATCCATACACCCCAACGCACATACATAAGCAAGTATAAAGTAGGTTATTTGGTTGCCTAGACAATCGAATGTGCATAAACGATCACGTGCATGCTGGCCAACTAGGAAGTTTGGTAGCAGATAAACACAAGAATGTAAATTTGGGATTTTCATAGCATAGTCACACAGAGACAAGTATGGGTTGAGGTAGGAGTTTTTGCAGTCCATGTAGACGTGTGCATGTGTGCCCCTCCATGCAGAAGGAAGAGACAGACATGCAGGTCTGCAGGACATAATTTAGGGGTTTTTGGTAGCCCACACATAACATATATGCGTAGGAAAAAGAGAAGTGGTGGTCTGGTCTCAGTTTTTCCAATTCGTGCACGTACAGCAGAAATCAAATTGCTATTATATGAAAATTATGCTATTATCACAATTATGATATGTTGTTTCTTTGAATTCAAACTTGTTATGTGGCTGATGTTGTTGGGAAAGCCTCAAGGGTAGGTTATTAAATGGTGCAAACAACTTGTTAGTCAATGGTAAAATGAAGTCCAAGATTGGTTAGGATGAACACTTTGGCTTTGCAGTATAAGGGCTTGCTGTCTACAGATTCTAGACTTGTTGCTTATGCAATTATGGAAAGATTAGAAAGAAGAGAAGATTATTCGTGTACACATTTTTTGTTGACTTGGAGAAAGAATTGATACAGTCCCAGAAACGGTAGGCTCATGGTGCTAAAAAAGATGCATATCAATGCTTAAATCAAGACTGCTAAAGATGCGTGTAGTCTTATGGAGGGAACAATGATAAATGCGAGTAGTCATCGAGTGTGGCATGTATGTCTCATTTTGGAAGTCGCTAGATGTGTGGTTCTGTTAAGTGTTTTTGAGCCATTGTAATCATCAACAAGTACATATTGTAGGTGTGAATAGCCAAGAATCATGGTCAATGTGTTTGAACAGTTATTTAAAGTAGTCAAAATCTTAGTGTGGTGGTCATTGAGAGTCGCCTAGGGTAGTTTAAAAATCATAACCTTATGCTAGCAAAAAAAAGCATGACTTTTCCGCGGGAACTTTGAGAAAAAGAGGGGGGGGGGTATAAATAGGTTCTAAACCATGATGGAGGATGGATTATATCATCTCATATGTTCTTCTTCTTTAATCCATCTTTCTCTCTTTACTGTCAACCCAATTCTGCACTCTCCTGTGATGCATGCGCCTCTTATTTGTGGAATTCAACTTCTGAACTATTTAGTTATCATCTCCACATGTTAGGAGATGCTGAATTTGTGTTGCGAAGCACTAAGAATCCTCATAAAACAATATGCCGTCCGTGGAGAACCAATCTATAGGAGCGATGGAATTTTTTTAGTCATTATTTCCAAATTTTTTATTTTTTATCCAACTCTTGTACCTTAAATCAGTCTCTGATCACCTGCTTTTTACTGTTCAATGGAAGAGGAAAAAAAGAGGAAATGCTCAACATTCTTTGTTGGGCAAATTATAGGCATTGATTGCATTTCTTAACTAACAATTTACTAAGAGCTGTTTTCCTTGATAAAATTTCTGGATTTGTTGTCCTATTATGTCTTATGTTTGTCTATACATTCATTAGGAGGAATGCGGATAATTAAGGGAAATCACATAGCTCCTTTTACTTTTGATTAAAAGTTTTAATTTTACCAAAGAGGCTGTGGACTGTTTCCATGTTAGTTTCTGCATCCCATATTTCATCAGTTTGATGCCAAAGCATCCAAACTTTAAGGCAAGTACTTAAAAATCTTAATTTTTTGTATTCATTCTACTTTCTAAAATTGAGTCAATTTGTTTTCAGTTAAGAAAAGAAAATATCATTCTGTCCTCATTTGCTTTTATGAAAATTTAGGTGTTCTTATTATGACCTAGAATTGTCTGCATGAGATGAATGAAAAGTTAGTCTATCCAATTTAAGGCTTTCTGTTATTACTTGAATTATTTGCATATAGTGCCTGATGATCATGTAATGATTAAATTATGTTTTATTTTACTTATTTTTCTTCTTTTCAAGGCACTGCATGATACTGAGCATATTGCATATAAGTATATCTAAGTATGTCAAGAAGGGAGAAGTCTTCTTTTGCGTTAGATGCCCCTTCCCTGGAATCTTTTCTCAGTAAGTACTCAATTATGTTGTCTCCTTGATGACAAATGGCACATTTACCTTCATTTGCATGACTAAATCATGTGCAACCCTTCCCCAGTGTTTTAAGTCCTGTGCATCGATATGTGCCGGCCTGGCACAGGGTGGTACTTGCTATGCATGCCTGTGATTGGCACAAACTGGCAGGCATGCACAGACATGGTATGTGCCGACCAATGATCAGCATGGTTGGCACTTTAATCCTAGTCCTCACTTATCTCTAAATATCCATCTCATTTTGTTTTTCTCTTTTATCTTCAAGTTCTCTAGTTCAATCCATTGTAACTAGCCAAAGTGCATCCTGACCCAAACCACACAAGAAAATACCCTGCGCCCCCCTCCCCTTCTTTTACTGCAAAAGTTGACAATAGAGTTGATAGTAATCATTGCACTCTGTAGTCTCATCATTTTGTTTAATTTTTTGGAGTTTCAAATCATCTTTTACATAAAAGTGGTTCAGTTTAGTTTGTTATATATAAATAATCTTACCAATTACAAGCTACCATCCTCCCTCACTTATAACGAACTTTCCAGATTTCCAAATACATTTATCAAAGAGGGGATTTTTCGAACTACCAAGCCTTGGATATCCATGATTTTTGCTTATGCATTCCCGTTTACCCACTCAAAATTTGAAGTTCACTTTTGGAGGAGGAAAGTACTGGACTCTACCAAACACATGCCACCATCTCTCTTTCTTTTGAATAAGACCTTGCATTCTGACACAGAACTTGTCTCTGCGGACAAGTTTGTTCCACATTATATCTTTATAAAGCTTCGGTTTTCTGTGTTTAAATGTTGAGGATGCCCAATTTTGATTGTTAAATTACCAGTTTTATAAAGTGCTACAAGTTATTGCTTCAGTTCTGATTTAAAGTAGGAGATTCTTTGCACATCTTAACAATGTTCCTTTTGGAGTTCATACTGCATTTAGATCTACTAATGATGCCTTATATTAGCTACCTTATATTGCTCTATTGGTGCTACTTTGGCATCTTAGGCTTATGATGGCATCCCTTTTATTTGATATATTACAGTGATGTAAATGCATGATATTTTATAGTTTGCAGTTTCATTTTGCAGGAATTAACTCCCAATCAAATTCAAGAAGGCGAGTTCTGTTACCTAAGGATAAAAGTTTTAACATATAAGTTGTTGCTATGAGCCATTGTTGCATCAAAGTGAATATTTATTATTGAAGAAGTGTCTGATGTTTGACATGCCTATTTCATTTCAATTTGTCCAGCCCTCAGCAAGACATTCTCTGTGAAAAAGAAGAAAAGTAGACTTCAGAAGGCATGGGATGGAGGCAAAGTTATTTATAATCTGGCTTCCTGGAGTGCAACTGCTATTGGGTAAGTTGTCTGCATAATCCTTTTGAATAAAATTGTAAATCACTGTTTTGCTTTGATTTACATCATTTTTTCTGTAAATTTATAATTGTATAAATGACGAATTATTTTCCAGAGTTAGAACAGTCATGTGCTTCATTTTCATTTGACTTGAACTCATAGCCTTAAGTGTAAGAAAGTTCTTTTATTAGATTTTAATCTTCAAACCATATTATGCAGCAGATTTAATTTCTATTTATGTGTTACTCACGGGTCTAATCAACCAAACATATTGGTTTATGGACTGTACTGCAGTCACAATAATACACTCTATAGCATTTCTTTTCTGCTGTTCTGATTTTGGGAAACAAAGAAGTTTGCATGTGTTCTTTTCTTTTTTCAAATTAGTGTTGTTTCATCTCATAACTGTGAAAACATTTGTTTTAGGAGTCATTAGAACCCGTCCTAAAATCCTAGTACGAAGCAGCTGCTGAAAAATAAGAAGCATGAAACCTCAGTGGTCATTTGTAACAGGATAATTGTTTTTACCTGTAATGGTATTTTATTACTAGATATATGCAAATTCATGGCGGCTGGTCATGTATGTACTTGAACTCCTTTATGAGTATATTCATTTGTTGTTTTATGAACAAATTTGAACTGCCAAATGTTTACCTTAGAGGGGTATTTGGGTACTCGGCCATGATACCTGAGGGATTTCCTGTATGCAGATGGTAGAGATAGCTAGAATTGTATGCTGTAAGGGGCTACTGATTTAGGATGTCACTCAGAATTGGTCTCTTCAAGTAGATCTAATCAAATTCATTTAACCAGTGATTTATGCTGTCTTGAAATTTTGGATTGGAGGACAGATGACCTCCAATCCCAAAGCAAGCTTCAAGTTATAATTTGTACCCAGATATGAAATGTGACACATATTGTAGCCCACTCCTGCATCCTTTTTCTTTTACAAATATATTAAGACAGCAAGAGTTATGTCCTTCACTGCATCATATGTTGAAAAGCTCCTGTTTGTTGCATTGACTAATGACCATTTTAGATTTACTATATTGTAGTTTCCTAATTGCTGCATCTATCCTGTTGTTCCTCTTTACAGCATATGCCAGAATCCAGCAATGCTTAAAGCCGCCTCTGCAGCCTTTTGGTCATCCTGCCGTGTAATATCAAAGGTAATATGAAACTTTGCTGTAATTATTTGGGGAAGATGTGATACCGGAGGGATTTGGCATTCTGCGGAGTATCCATTACCTTGCCTTGTCAGGGTCTCTGAAGAGAAGCTGTTTCAAGGTCCTTCATAGAGCGCCCAGTATTGACACTCATTGCTTATTGTTTGGAAAACTCCGATACTCCAAAGCTTTCACAGAGCTCCTGGAGATCCCAAAGATGTAAAATGTTCAACCCTTGATTGTTCTTTCACAGTTCATTGTACATACCTCAACTAGTTATATTTGTGAAACAACTGTAAATATTTCATTCTTTATGGATATTTAATACTCCTTTATCTGAAACATATGGTTTGAGTTCACTTTGCCTTTCTATTTTTACATGACTCTCTTTATGAATGTCCTGGGCCATTATCAGGTTTGAGTTCACTTTGCCTTTCTATTCTATACGACTCTCTTTATGAATTTCACTAGGGCCATTATCAGGTATAATTTGATAAACGCTGTCAACAATCACGATCAATTTAATAAAGTTTTATCTTTTGAGGCAGTCTGTTCGATAGTTTTTTATAAAAAGGGCCATTGCCTGGATAAATTCTTAGCAATGCACCCACACCATTGCATTGGCCAGCTCAAGTCTTTCATTGTCATACTAAACAATGACCTCTATTTAATAGTTTTTATACTTTTATTAATTAAACTTGCTGAATTAAACTTATTTTTTGATTCTATGAAGCATAATGTTCAGTAGGATTCTAAAACTATGCTCTCTATTTATCCGTTGAGTAGGTTTCATCGATACTTTTAGAAACTTTCAGATGGGGCACGTCCACTAGGGCTGGAAGTGGGCCGGGCCGGGTCGGGCCAAACCCCTACCTAAGCCCGGCCCGAATTTTTTTTCCGGGCTTCGGGCCGGGCCGGGGTCCGAAAAATTTTTAAGGAGCCCGGCCCGAGCCCGGCCCGAGCCCATTTGGGCCGGCCCAGTTGGGCCCTAACCTGGGCCGGCCCGTTTGGGCCGGCTCGTTTGTAGCCTGAAGATGTAGAATGTTATACCGTATACAGTAACCGTTAAAATGCAACAGAAATACAAAACAATTTGCACCATATCCAGAAAATATTGCAAGGAAAAGAACCAAAAATTTAACATAGGCATACATCCATGGGCTTGCCATTTGTTTATAAGCTAATTTGAGAATATTTCCCATTGTTTTCATGTCAGCAATAGCCACTAACAATGTATAATATCCAGAGTAAACAATTTTGAGTGAATTTTCTTGGTGATGCTAGCTTGGAAGTACCGAAGGTCCAAACTACCAAAACCAAATGGCAAAAACTGACATTCAAAGAATCAAAATTGATAGAAATTCAAGTGAAGCTTGCATGAGCGGACTAAATGCCAAATCCCAAAACAAATAAAGATAACGGAAGATTGCGATGGACGGTCGAAGAGCCCTCAGATCTAGGGTTTCCCCGCTTCGCCGAGCTTGGACGGTCGACGACGATGGCTGGCGACCGGCGACGAGCTGACAAGAAAAAGCAAGGAAACCCTAGCTCCACGCCTTCGCCGCTCGTCCACTCTGCGCTTCTGCAAATCCTAACCAAAACGAAGGTAATCGTACCTCGCCGATGATAGGGTGGTCGGGACTCCTCTTCACCACGACGGACCGTCGAAGAGATGAAGATCTTGGACGGTCGACGATGACCGAAGAAACCCTAGCTTCAGTGCTCGTCGCCTCGTCGCCTCCACCGGCCACTGCTCGACGCCCCAGAGCCCGCTCCGCCTCCACCGGCCACTGCTCGACGCCCGAAGAAACCCTATCGCTCAGACCGCTCCGCCTCTGCTAAAAATAGCTGCTGCCCGCGATGTCGATTCGGGTGATTTAGGGGATTCGGGTTTGGGCCGGGCGGCAGACGGGCCCGCGATTCGGGCTGGAGGTGGGCTCTGACTTGGCCGGGCCCATGATATACCCGAGCCCGGCCCGAAATAGATATGGGCTTAATCATTCAGCCCGAGCCCGGCCCGAACTATATTGAGCCTAGCCCATAGCCCGGCCCGCGGGCGGCCCGGCCCGATGGGCTTCGGGCCGGCCCGAGCCCACTTCCAGCCCTAACGTCCACACCAAGAGACCCTCCTATACGATGTATTGAGAGGGCCTCATCAGAGGAACTACGTACACAAGGTGGTGCTCGCAAAATAGCCGAGCTGCATCCTTGTCCCGCTCGACACCCAACTTGCTCCTCAGCATTCTCACCTTCTTGGTTACCATGAAGGGCCAGATAAAATTGAGCGGATTACTGTTTCTATATCATTTTTTTTTTCTTATTGTCCAAGCAGCTAGCAATTTTTTTACCCCCCAAAACTTCAGTTTTTTTAAAACCATTTTCAAACAATCGAATATATCTTATCATTTTAGAGCTTTTAAATATATTTTAATGCATTTGATTATGCATTAAAATTTTTTAAATCTATGGTTATGAAAATAGCTCGTACAGTAGAAAATCTTTTACTCTTTGATAGGAGTGTGCAAGTAACCTGCAAGACAAGAAGAATGAACATATATTTTAATTAAGCCCAAGAGGGGAGAGATGTATGTTATGTGATTAGTAGAGACTAAAGGAGAACAACTGTAAGGAGGTGAAAAAATCGTTTAACTCGTCAGCAATATAGATAGTACCTTCAGCTGCTTAGACTCAATAAAAACATATATAATGGTAAGGAGTGATATACCTAGATATATGAATGTGACCCCTTCAACCTACACGCGCCGTAGACTTGACATTCGGTGTTTGAACCGGTCAACCATCCCAATTGATGATCGATAACCGGTTGGGATGTTTTATGGCCACTGGTAAAAATTTTGTACAGCTAGACATGGACGCATGATATGAACATGGGGGTGGTCTGATGACTATTAAGGTGGTGGTCAGAGATGGATCTTATTGGAGTTTGTGGCAGTTTTGAGAATTTTGTCTATGATAGTTTAAAGTTGGAGTGGATGCTATAAGAGTAAAAATAAGTGGTGTGGCTGATCAGCCACAATTTGTAGAAGAATGATGAGTTCATGCATCCCTATATTCTTAATTTGGTTAAGTTTTCCCTAATTGTTGTCTTTCAACTTACATTTATGTGGATCAAAACAGCAAAAAATACTGTTTCTATTCATTGAACCCTGCGAGCGCATGCATTTGTACATGACCCATGTCCTTGATTTGGTGACTGGACCTAACAATATGGATGCTTGTAGAATTTTTTCTTTTTTATTTTTTGTCAACATATTGTGTTGGATACTCTAAAAACATGCATGTCTATTAGTGGCTTATGAATAGACTACGGACCTTACATGGTGTCAGATGAAAACAGAATAAGGGGCTTCTCATCTCAGCCATAAAATGCAAGGGATGCGTGAAAAGCAGTTTAAGTGAGTCGGATAAACCTAGATTAAAGCGTTCTAGGCCTAACTTAGATTTGACCCGTACTCGAAGCTCGAATCTAGGGCTGTCAAATCTTTTGAGTAGCTTGAGCATAGTTGAAGCTCAAATCAAGATCAATTTGGACATGATTCGTTCAAGCCCGAACCTAGCTAGTTTGTAGATTGCACATTGATTTCGAACCAAAGTTTTTCTTTTTTCCAAAAAAATAAATTCAGACCAAGCTTTTAAACAATCTAATTTGATCAAGCTTAGCTCAATAAAGCTAAATATTAAGGAAGTATATTATAATTTTAGAATGTAATTATTTATGAGGGCAGTCAAGTGCAATGGTAAAGTTGCTTTACTATAATCTGAGTGCCACAGGTTGGAAACATAGAAACAACCTCACCATATGTATGGATAAAGTTGTGTACATCTGACCCTCTCCAAAACTTGAAGTGGCAGATGCCTTATCAAGCTGTTTGAAATAGACTTGAGTTTAGCATTGTGACCTGGGAACCACCACCCATTTGCAAGCCTAGTTTAGCATTAATGGGAATTTTAAAATATCATAAATTAACATACTTGCAAGCCAATTGCAATGATGGTTTTTTGTATTATAATCGATCCTTGTAGCACCAATCAGCTTACATCTAGAACCATCTAAACTCGAATGCTCTCGCCAAAAACTCTCTTTCACTAGTTGATCAGTTGGTCTTTTGTCTACAATTGCTAGCCTTCTGGATTGGGAGAGATTTTCCAAGCACACACCCTCTTAATATCACTAATGACTCATTTGGTTTGCCGGAAGAAGAGAAAAAATGTGATTAATAAAAAAATAGAGAAATGCCTCATGTTTGGTAAGAGTTTTCGAACAATAGAAATGAAAAAATAGCTTTCTTATAGGAATAAGATTTCCATATTTTATGAAGATAAGAAAGTCCAATTCTTTTCAGGCATAACAAGTATTTTAAATAATTTTTTTTAAAAGTAGATAATCAACCAACTATATCATTCTATAGTGTGCCACTTTTTCATGGTCAACCAAACATACAAAAACTACTTTTCAGTGAATATTTTTTTTCCGCGAATCAAATAAGTTCTAAAGAAATCCTTCATTACCATAATTACATTGTGATTTGCATGGCTGTTTTTGGGTAGCTAGCATGACACCGTAAGTTCTGACATGGAGACAGGGTGAGGCATGAAGATAGGTTGAAGTTTGAGCATTTCGAACTACTTATCATGACCTTCCTACAAGGTTACAGCTCCAGCCTGTGAACTTCATGAGTCATGATCAAAACATACACCGGAAGAAAGGACTGGATGCAAGATCTGCAGACAGCAGACTTGAAATTGCTTCGCTTTCTGCATGGCTGAAATGAATAATTGAAACAGTAATCCTTCCCAATGAATCAGTGTCTTTGAAACGGTGATCCACCCCGGCCGAGCAGCCATTAGAGAGCCTTTTTTTTGTTGGTACAATTAGAAAGCCTCTCAGAATCAAGAATCAATCTTTAAAACAGTGATCGACCCAGGCTGAGCAGACATTGGAAAGCCTTCTAGAATCCAATCTTACTTCTAGGGCAAGGAAAAGGAGAGAACAGTCCAGACATGGAAAATGTCCTTAACTTTCTCCCTACCTTTTAGATTCAGTCGAATATGCTTCGAACTTGTTGATATCGACTTGCCAGAGTACCTGCAGTATAGGAAAACCTGCAAACATGCTATATAATTCAAGGCAAGTCCCAGACGTATAAAAGCTTAAAGGCATCATCTAAGTAGTCAGATGCAGGAGTGCAATCCTTGAGAACAACTGAATGAGAACAAGAAAGAATAGTTTTATAATTATTGCATTATGTTCTTTAGATTAGTACCATAACACATCTCAGCCCCAGAACTCATAGTCAGAGCACCAATAACCCAGACAATCTGCAGGACCCCATTTAATTATCTCCGCTTATATCATACAAACAAGGGAAAAGGATAAAAAAGCCCAGTCCGCCGAACCAGGGAACACCGTAAGTCGAACTCCTTTTACTATCTACACTACCGGCAAGAAGCTCATGGAGAACAGGCTTGGCCTTCCCTCAGCTTCCTCATATGCTTGGACCTATACAAATTGGCGTGTACTTGTTCAAGGCAGCATTTTTTAGATCATCGGCAATCTATTTCACCCTGCTGTCAGCTCTTCAGGACTATAGTGGTAAAAAATGGATGCATACGAAACATATTTACACAACCTAATAGTAGAAATTTGAGTCCTTGTGAACAGGAGCATCCTTGCAGAGCACTGAACGCACTTCCATGATTGATCTGGGTGGCTCCAGGTCTTTCTCCTGCAGTGCATTACTACCAAGCAGCTGCTGCATCTGTGATGCAAATGTGTCATCCAAAACCTGCATCATTCAGATCTTTATTCAGGTCAAAAGATTCATAGACATGCAAGTAATCCCAGATACAGGCTATATACATCCAAGAAAAAGCTAGATCTTTACAAAAACTAGGGCACTTACAGCCACCGTGACTCGTGCACATTTATACCATGCTCTGTTCTCTTTTCGATTCTCCAAGAAACTAAGGACATCCTGTAGCCAGAAGTAATTAATTATATACATTGCCATAACCAATAAGCAGGGATGCATTGCAAAATTGTCACATGGTATACCTGTCCCATTCGGTGCCAAAAGCCTCGACATACTGCTACAAACACATGAACCTCAAAGACTGTTTGGAGGTGATTGATTGTCTGAATAAGCTGATCCTTCAAGGGCTGCATTCTGCTTCTAATATCAGATTCCACTATAACATCCTTTGAGTCTTGGATGATCTTCTTGAGTTTTGTGGTGCTCTGTGCGCGAGTCTGAACAGAAAAGTGAGTATGATAAATGCGTTAGAAATGATAACATATTGTCTTCCTCAAGCTGAAAGGAAACATCAGGTTAGCATAGAACCAAGACTGGTGTTGGCGCATTATTTCTTTATGAAGAAAAACTACTTGTAGTGGCATGTCCATGTTTCGCTAGACAAAGTCACTTGATACCTTTTCCTTCTTAAGTATGCAGGCAGTTGTGGAACTCATTCATGTTTGTAGTCTCAACAATTGACATTGTGGGGAAATCATATGCTCCATCAAGAAAAACAAGCATGCATGTCATTTAGCATGACAGAGAAATTTTCTTGAACATCTCATACATTCTGTGCTATATACTATAGGTTTGCTGTCATTTAGTTTTCTAGCGTCCATGCAACTAAATGAAATATGGGCCTAGAGTGATTAAATTCTTCTCATTTCCAAAATTTTTCTTTCAAGCAAACTAAAAGTAAGAAATAATGTCATGAGGATGAGTTAGCAATGCATACTTACATTCTCTGCGAGTTTCTCTACAACTGCTTGCAGGTAATTCCTGAACTTCGCTCTCAATGTTACATTTACTTCACCAAGGCGATCCTCAGCAGCTACACTCCCACCATCTGGTATACAAGAACGCCAGGATTTTAACCGCATCTCTATTTTGGGTCGCAGAACATCAATCATTCTTTTCATAGTGTTCAAGAGAATCCCCAGCTGAAAGCAAAATATGCAAATTTTTAGACCACAATTAAGTCAAAATGTTTAAGGTGCATAAAAAGAATGCATTAGCAGACAGCTCACTTCATTAGGCACAGTATAAGGGCATATTGAATTGCGCTTTGCGAGTTTCTGAACATATTTGAAGCCAAATTTCTTAGGTGTCATGCTATCCTTCAACGGGGCCAACACATCTGCATATTGCTTCTCCAAAGCCTCAACCACTGCCTTCTCAATATCTGCAATGGCCTTTAAATTATAAAGGCAACAAAAACAAATTGCAGTAAAATGAGTGATTTATTTTTCAAATTTGATAGGGCATGGAGAAGCAAAAATTAAACAATCAGGGGGCCTAAGAAAATATGCCCAAACATACACTCTCCAGAACAAAGGTGTATTCTGGCCAGCGGCATATGATGACCTCATATTCATTCAAGGTATCTTTCAGTCGGTCATACATTTCATCAACAAATGGAGTTGTCATATGCTGTGTTTGAACTCCTGACCATTTCACCTGCCACTCAAATATCAGCCAAATTAAAGAACCATAAGTGCTATATCAATAACCAGTATTTTGAAGCATTGTTTTAAAAAGAAGAGTTCAATGACATCTACAGAAACATTTAGTAAAGGATGAAAGACATCTCCAGAGGGCAAAAATGAAAATGTTAATTGTGGAAAGCTCGATCAATAAAGAACGAAGTGATAAGACAAAAATTCAAAGAGAAGAAGAGGGAAAAAGAAGAAAAGTGGCATTGGGTGATCAAAGAAGAAAAGGAGAGCAAAAGGAAAAGAGAATAAGGCTGCCCCGAGGCATAATGGTCCATGCAAATCCCTTTTACTAAGCATCTACTTATGAGAGGAAGTGATATCAGGCAAAGTGACAATGACACCACTAGCGAGTCTTGATTCCCCGTGTTAAACCTTGGCATACCCATCAAGTGTTGAATCCTAATGCTCCACCATAATTTGCCATTGTCTGGACCAATGTTTGCCGTATCATCCAGAACAGCCCGCTTCCAAGCGAACCGACCTGCACTAAGTCGGAACCGGCACAAAAACATATTTGGGTCGGTAGAGGCCCCAAACCAGCCCGCCCGACCTATACCGATCCAACTGAAGTTGAACCATGTCGTACTGCCCAATACCGTCCAAAACCAGACTGCATACTATACCGTACCAACCCTACCACCCGATTTCGGATAGTACCGCAATAAAAAGTGAGAAATAGGAGTCTGGAGCTGTCTTGATATGGAGTGTGTACCCTATTATACCAAATCGATAGCATAACAGCATAGTACTCCATACCGAAATTGAGGACCTCAGTACAGATCTTCTTTAATTTGACCAAAGCCAATTCAACAAGTGCAAGCCCTTAACTAAGAGAATCCCCGGTATTAATTTGAATAGAGATCTAACAGTTTCTGATCATTTTAAAATTGAAGCATCCAGTCTTTTCTATCTTTCCTAAATGTTATTGACACAACTTTCAATGGAGAGCTGAAAAAATAGCACACGCAGACATACATACATACATGTATATGCAAACTTGAAAATGTCTTAAAATGTAAATAATTTACCTTATCTAATTTGCAAGACTCGAGCAATGCAAGGCGCTTATCTTGGATCCATAATATAATATACAAGTGGAATAACTCCTTAGCATCAACACCTCCTTTAATAGGACTGTGAAGATAATAAAAAATATTTACAGAAAGTTTTTTTGGGAAAACCAAATAAGCAGCATAATAATATAAGGACAATATTTACCTAATGTTCCAATTAGCAAGATCCTTTTGGAAATCAGCAGTTGCAATAACAAGATCAGCAACAGGTGGTGAAGGGCCAGTCGGAGGGCATGCAACAAGGAATGCACGCAATCTACTACAGAGTTCCGCACTGTAAATGGATGCGGATAGATTCGGAAGGTCTATGAAGCTGTGACAAGAAATAAACACAGATGTATTAGTAGTAATGTTAAATAGAGAACAAGAACACCTTTTCTGAAAGAATCAGTAAAGCTAATGTAGTTCTTCTGTTCACAATCATAGAAAATGATGCCAAGCTACCAACGAACATGTTCATTAATCTAATTATTATCTCCTAAGATGTCAAAAACTCATGCATACAATTGTGAAAGCATAAAGGATTTCAATTGTGCAAGCATGCAACCAAGGTTTTATTAAACTGCAAGTCATTCTCAAAGACTACTTTCAAATAAAAGATTACGGAACAGTTATGTATTACGTAGCAGTTCTATGCCTATCAACCCAAAAAATCCTTCAGTCTTTTCATGAGCTAATGGTGCATGTGTAAAATACTCTGGGTGGCCTGGGGGTTTCATGGGAAGTTTGGTCTTATGCAGCAATGATGCAACATAATAACCTTCATCCACATTCTGCACAGGCAACAAGTGACAGATTAATGCACAACTTCATATTGACACATGCATCATAACAAATCCATATTAAAGCTCGTTAACTCAACATGATCAAATAATCCCAAATCTTCACGTACAGCAGTCAAATTCAAATTTTAACGGCACTATTCAATGGGAGTGACTGGGAGAGCAATTTATATCCATTGTAAGTGATGCAATAAATCAGTCCCACTACGCTATCTTAAGTTCCAAATAATGTGTCAAAGCAACGATGAGTTACTTCACAAAGATTTTATGCATCATTGAGGGGAATAAGTAAAGAAAATTAAGAAACAAAGATTTGATTTTCCAAGTTTAAATTAAATTGACTATAATGATATCACAGACCAGTAGTTAATAAGTCAAGCAAGGCATTGCCTGAAAAGATTCCAAGTTTAATTTAAATTGACCATAATTAATATTACATAGAACCAGTATTACATAGAAGAAAGTTGGTTAGTATCTTATTTCAGATATTACATAGAACCAGTAGTTAATTTGTCAAACGAGATATTGGCTAATACAACAAGATTTCCAGGCAAAAATTTCTACTTCTTTCATTTTCATTTTATTTTTGGATAAGCATATGTCTCCCTTAGATATTAATCATTTCAACTTATATATAAATAAAATGAACCAAAATTGACTTATACTTTTAAGAATAATAAAGGATAGAAATATTTTCAAAAGTACAAGAACTATGGATATAAAAGTTTAAGGTGCAATTCATCATGTGTCAAATGGCCTTTTTCACAAAAGTCCATCAAAATTCTGGCAAAAATCAAGTAATCTAATGTTCATTAGATGTTAATTAGAAACATGATATGGATGTTAAGCATTTGTCTCCCAGAAAATATATGACACGGTGAAATTGTCTTGCAATTTGTTGAGTATATAGCTATAAAGAATTGATCCCAGTCAAAAAATTTGCAAATAATCTTGTTGTCCACCCTAATTGAGTAAACAAAATCAAAAAGAAAAGGAAACACCCTAACACTGCAATGAAGAGCCTGAGACGTGATTACAGCAGGCCATATTTTTCCTATAGATGTGACAAAATCATTTAAATTTATATTCTGTGTCATGCTGATTTTTAGGCATGAAGGTATTTAATTTCCGCAGGCTAAGATACTCTGCTCATATCTTATTAGTAAATTAACAATATTTCCACAAGAATAACTAAAAGAAGTGGCATATTTTGGTGACTTGATTACTGATAGATAAATGTACAATAACACCACAAAAGCAACTATTAAGAGAACAGTTAGGTGGCTTTATATATTTTTGTGATTTTGATTTGGTGAATAATTTTCATTATTTGCATCAAGATTTTTCATTTTTCAGCAAAATTGCATCTTGATGTGGCCAAAGTTACAATAAAATTTGATTTGGCCATAAAATTTACATAAGATTGGATACGATTCATGATACTTTCATGCCTTGATATTAGGGCACTTGAAAAAAAAAACATAAATCAAAGGGAGAATAAACATCTCAAGACTAACATGCATCTGGTTTGCACAGGTTTCAGGCAAAGAATTTCATTAACCCAGGTTCCAGGATAGGTATGAAAGTAAATAACTGAGTATGTATGTACGTATGTATATGAACTGAAGGAAACATGGAAGTAGATTCTGGATTTTGGCATCAGATATAACAAAATTCATTGTCCATTAAGATTCCAACTAGGAAAATTTTTGTATACTGTGATCTAGTTTTTGAACTGCAGAATACTAGTTAAAAGGATGCATATGTGAAACCATTTTAAAATCTTGTAAGACATGTTTTAATATGGTATTGAACAGCCACTGTTCAAAATACCCCTTCACATTTGTAGATCTGACAAATTATTAAGTTGCACTTGAGAGATCTCTCTAGGTCCATGCTTATCTTCGCTTGCCAAGGATTGGGAGCTATCATCCGGCGAACATTACTTGATGATTGTATTTAAAGCCTTGAAGAGATAAGATTAATGGTAAAGAATGGATAAAAACAACCTGAGGCAACCCTAATACCCCTTCCAATCCGCCCTTTTGTGGTATTAAATATCTTCCTTTTGTGTGTGGCATGAATCATACAGCTTTCAGATACAACATAATACCTACAAACTTTAAAATGTCATGGTAACACAATTTTTTTAAAAAAATGTACAAATTAAACTCATTCAAATTTATACAGTAGCTAAAGAACACAACCAAACAATGTTCCAGTAGATAACTAGTAAAAATGAGTATGCCGTTCTTATACATGAAACAACAAATTATTTTGACAGGCACTGCTATAGCAATAACAAACAAGGTCAGTAAGAGAGGACCTGATGCAAGGAAGCATATGACAAACATGTCCTTTACAGGTTCATGACAACGTTAGTCAAAGAAAGAACAATGAAAGGGTTTACTTTTCAACATGCCTCCTCCACTTTACAGTAGTGGAGCCTGGTTGGCAAAAGAGAAAAGGAGAAAAAGATCTACCTGGGGAGTACATGCTGATTATGGATTTCGATGTCTGTGAAAATTTCATTTCGGATATTGAAGCAGAGTGACCTCATTTTCTGGTAAGCAGTAGAAATCGTCACAACATCCATCAAGTTGCCTTCACTTTTGCCCACAACATACTCATCCGTTTCAACCAAGTGCCGCCTCATCCTCTTCTTTACAGCAGCCTGAACACATAGTGGAATTTTAGAAAAACATGTATTCTCAAATTCAAGAATAGGAAGCTTCATAACAATATTGTTGGATTCCTTAACCTGGAAATAACGGCATAGTTTTAGTTGAGCCTCTGGAGATAGTATATCATGCAGAAGAGTGTACAGCTTGACAGCTGGCACCAATGCTGGTGCTGGAGCCCCAGTAGCAGGACAGAAAACTTCCACCATTCCTGACGGTAAAGACTCATCAAGGGACTTGTAATTCTCGAAAACCATAGATAGAATCTGCTCAATCTGCTCCTCGATTTCTCCTAGAATGCGGTTCTAATGAAGCACCAACAATAGTTCATGTTAATCCATAATCATATAGTTATTGACTGACATTATTTAGAGACAGCTAAAACTAGTAAAAAGGTCTACTCATGTAAAAATAGAATCAAGACACCAGGAAGCAGAAATGATGTAATTTTTATATTTAATATGCTGAATAATACTTTAAGTTCTTTCCACAAGGATGGACGAACATATATGTTAGTAGAGCAGTTCACATTCATCTCAAAAATTCACAAAACAACAAAAGGACCTGAAAAATGATAAATAACAATAAAGATCTTTCAGATAAGAGTATTAATGCAGAAACCACAGAGTAAATCATATTTAGAATTATATATAACAGGAAAAGACCCAAAGGTCTCCGCAAGAGCAAATAAGGTTGCAATCATATTTAAGGATTTAAAACAAGGTTCTATCATTTACATTTGTCACCATAATGCACGTTAAGGACAAAAATGGAACCAAAATCGTGAACATGCAGTCAACAACATTGATGACCTATACTCATCTCCAGAATTTACAGATGGCTCCTAGAATCTCACATTTGATTCTGGACATAATATTTTGTAGGGGAAAAATATATACAAAAAATTCATATTTGCCAACAAAGAAAATAAGTACCTCTTGATGACTCAATGTATTCTTACTATGGCTCTTCAACATCACAGGCAACAACAGATCATGAACCAAAATGAGACAGTCTGCTGTAGGGGTTGCGACATCCATAACATAAGAAAGGTATCTGGCAATTATAATAACCTTATTAGCATAGATCGTATTAAAAGATGAACCCATGAATCTGTACAAAATTCTGATTGATTTCTTAACAATAAAGCTCCTTTGATGAACACTTCCATGTTCCTTCCAGTTCTAACATAACTTTAAGCTGTTTCTCTAAAGTATAATTTTACAAGACATGTCTAGTAAGCTCATGCTACTGCCAACTGGCTTTCTAAGGTTCACGGCAACTCCCTCTCTAGCCCAAAGGTGCTCGGTTCAAGAGTAGAGCACCAAGTTGTAAAGAGTCAATTTAAATTTGAGAGCTAGTCATGAATGTCTCAAACTTTAATAAAATTATACCTAATCTATAAAGCAAATAAAACTTGCTGGCCAAGGTAAAGAAAATTTTGGGGTGGGAATTTGTGTTTGTTTTCTTTTTTTCTTCCTTTGCTTCGTTTTGGAAGGGGCGGAGGTATAGGTCCATCGTAATTTTATTTCATAGGAAAAAGAAAATATTATCTGAACAGTACCTTAGTTTGGTATAAGCATCTGAAACCC
Source organism: Phoenix dactylifera (assembly GCF_051530095.1). NCBI lineage: Eukaryota > Viridiplantae > Streptophyta > Magnoliopsida > Arecales > Arecaceae > Phoenix > Phoenix dactylifera. Next base: position 19,560,000 of record NC_143204.1, read on the forward strand.
CATAGTAGGAGGCAAATTCTGTCAGCAACCATTTCCATTGTCCATGCAGCAACAGATTCCTTTGTTGGAAACGTTGAGCTTTCATTGCAACTTCCAAGACTATATCATAAGCCACAGTTTCTGCAACAGAGCCATACTGCAATACAAAGCATTAGCACCGCCAAGTTAGGATTCTTAGCTATACAATAAAAAAGAGAGAGAACAAAGTTCATTATAGCCATGATGATTCACAGCTAAGACTTAATAGCATCAAAATGAAAAGTAAGCTAATGAGTAGGAAACATCTGCAATAAATCGTAATATAAGAAAAAGAATATCCTTTAAATCCCAGCAATTAGGAATTAAAAATTTCTATTACATCTAAGAAAAGGACTCATTTGAATCTTCCTTCCACCCAAGGTACGCTGAACTGGTACCGGTGGCGACCCGGTCCGCTGCGGGAGCGCGCGCAGGATGCTATTCCGCACAGGCGCGCCTCCCCGTGCTTCCATAAGGCAGGCCGTGCGCACAAGTGCACTTCGCCGCGCGTTTTCCTACACGTGCTGCCCAAAGCGCGGGGCGCGCAGGCGCGATGCCACGCGCTCGTGAGCTCTTCCCCGCGCGTGAGGGCACTTCCCCGCGATTCCCCGCGCGCTGCCGCCTTCCTTTTTCTTTTTCTTTTCTTCTTTCTTTTTCTTTTCCTTCTCTCTTTTTCTTTTCCTTCTCTTCTTCCTTCTTCCCGAAGCTTCTCCTTCCTTCTCCTTTCTTCTCCTCTCTTTCTCCCCTTCTCCCGCGAGCAAGGAAGGGCGAATGGAGCTCTTGAGAGGGGGGTGATCCTCGTCGGGGTGCTCGGGAGGGGGTCTGCCCGAGGCCCAGCCTCCCTTCTTCTTCTTCTTCCTCTTCTTTCTTCCTCTTTCTTCCTCTTCTTTCCTCTTCTTCCCCGCGCGCGTGAGCGCGCTGCCTCTCGCGTACCACTGCGAACCGGTCTGGTTTGCACCGGTACAATGCGGTACCGTTCCATTTGCACCGGTATAAAACTAACTTGAAGTGACCAGCAATTTATCAGCATTAGAATGCTTAACTCATTCCCAATACTGTTTAAAATCTAGAAACACCATCTGATAAATGGAAGAGGAGCTACATGAATATACACAAAGCAGGGAGGAGGCTATATTTCACAGAAAGGATAAGCTTTGACGTCCATTTGGAATCTCCTTGGCGTGCCCTTCTTCTATGTAGACCCTTTAACATAAAAGCAGGCACCTTTGCCAACCAAGATCTCTGACTAGTCATCACTGCATTATGTAATGAAAAAAACCTAGCATTCCTCATTTGCAATACCATTTTAATACAGCATCTTTGAAGTAGATCTAACACGTTCACTCCGGTCAAAAGATCTTGACTAAATTCACAACAGAAACTATATGACTCTAGACTGTTCAAAAGAAAAGGTGAAGAGAAAGTAAAAACACTGAGAACATATCTACTCCAAGAACAGAGCAGAAAAGATATAATCCAGTTGTCTTGCTGTTGCTCCAAAAAGTGAGGGTGTATTTAAAAATTGAAATAACTATGATGCAAAGAATGTTGCCATTGTCATACCTTCAGAGCACCATTCTCGTCTGCACTGGTGGTGTAATTTACACAAAGTTGTATTCGTCCAACAAGTTCATGCTCCGGTTCATGATAAATAGACCACCAGCGAAGTTTGTCACTCTGCATGAGGAAAATTTTAAGGGCAACCAGAATAATCTAGTTTCCAATTAATGTCAGTGTCATCAGTTAAGGGATGCTTACAGGATCCTCTGCAATGTTGGCCACTTGAGCTACAACTCGGCCACATAACTTTCCTTTGGAATCATAGACATCAACAATTAAATCATCTCCTACGCTATCAGGGAAGCTGTAATTTCCAAGCAAATATGTTAACATGCATACCAACCGTAGGTCAAATTAGTCCAAAATTTTGGTTCAAGAAAAAATAATTATCTACTTCAACAAAGAACGTAAATTTAAATATTCATACGTTTACTTGGAAAGAAAAGTAATTTGCAATATCATGAAAGATTGATACATACAACACACGTGTTTCACCAGATCCAGGTTGCATCCGAACCCAATCGTCTTCAGGTGAACTTTTCAACCTCAACTGACACGAATATGTTTCTGTGATAACCGATATTTCATCAGAAAAGATCACTAATACTATACCTTCTAATACAAAGTTCATTGTAGTTACCTTGGACAATTTCATATGTTGAACTGTTACGAAGAGTAGTAACCCCAATTTTTAGAAGGCCAGAGACTTGTTTAATATACTGAGCACTAGCATGCATATATGCTAAGCTGTGCCTTGAAAATGAACTATGTGCAGGTAGATGGGGTAAAACACGAACTTTCCTAAGCGATTCCCATCCTGATGAAAGAGTTGATTGGAAATTGGACATGCGATATCGAAGTGATTCAAGCTTTACCATGGGTGCCTTCAAGGATGAAAAACTGCAGCCAGAAGGCATATCCAGAGACATTCTCACTTTACGGACTGCAAAGCAAACAGAAAATTGAATAAGAACGTAGATATAACCATACAAATCTGATATCTCTAATGTATATAAGTGTGTTGGCAATGTCCAGTTGATGGGGGGAAGGTGAGCAGAAAAGATGAAAAATCCCAAAAGTAAATATTGACAGCTCTTTTTGAAGAAAAGAATGATATGACTAGTAACTAATGCTTCGGAAAGCAGCAAACATTGCCAGTCAGAAAAGAGAAAGAAAGAAAAACGAGCGTACCTTGGACCTTCATCTTGCCTATTGTTTTTCTGGGCTTCGGTGCGGCTCCTTCACTGGCAAGCTCTGAAGATCGTTTTGCCAGCAGTTCCTCCTCTGACTGTAACAAGATCTGCAGCAGACTGCGACAAGACATAGGAAAGGAGATTGCTTGCTTTACTATGTTGGAAATTTTATCTTATTTCTGTGGCCTTGCAAGAAAACTATTATTAGTACAGCTACTTCATCTTTTTTTGTTCAAATTATATATTCTCTGTTCTTTATGCTGGTCTTTGGTTGGGGGGAGGGTATTCTTTGCACTGCTCAAGGAATAAGCCTGTTCGATGAGATAGGCATTTTTGATGTTTGGTTGAGGAATAAGCGCAGAGAATAGATGGGGGGAATAAGCAGCATTTAATGCGCATTGAGTTTCGTGATAGTTTGAATTTCATGACAAAGTCCTCAACTTTTTGAGAGTTTATAGAATGATAAGGGCAAAATGGTAATTGAAGGGAATAGGGACAAACCAGATAAATATTTGAGCATCATAGTACCAAAATTATTGATTGGAACTCGGATTTAGTCATTTAAAACAACAACATATCAGAGGTACTTGACAAAAAAAACCACATAGCATTTTCAAGTTGCATAACAATTTGCATCACATTCTACTTGTGACTCCTTCAGCATGCTTAGTATTTTCTACAGCTATATCTTCAACAAAAAACTAAACAGATCAAACTCACCCAAAAGCGCTTCGCAATAGTGCGCATTCATTTTCCAAGAAAACGGGAGCTTCCATGCAACCTCTAGCCCATGCGTGAAGGCATAGCCGAACACATGCATCATATGCAATCACAGAATGCCAGGGCCCTTGTGCACTAAAAATCAATTTCCAAGCCAACAAATATTTCATTAACAAACATGTGGAGGGGAAAAGATAATCAATCATCACAACTACACTTATTTAATATGATCTCCACTTGTTTAGCATATTGATAATCTATTAGCTGGAGTAATTCCAATTGCATGCTCCATCAGTATACCTTGCATGAAAAGTGGGAACTCGTACTGGAACTGAACTAGAAGATGGGGCAACTTCAGCACCACTTGACGTGTTCCTGAGAAGAACAATTCATTAAACTTGCAATGCATATAGCATTATACCAAATTATTTGCTTTCTTTCAAACAGAGTTGGACAGTTGCGAGCATTTTAAAGACCTGACATTCTCGTCTGGTATATTGCTTTTATCGTTAACATGTGAACGTGCCTCCTGTTTAATAGCTGGGCCCTTTGAACATGCTGCATGAGCATCATATGATCTCGGTATTGGTTCAGAAGCTTGGCTGATTTTCTGATCAGAGCCATGAATTGGTGGTGCACTGGGGACATCAGAAAGGACATCCTGTATGCATATGTACAAGCATCACAAAAAATAATTAAATACACATGCAAGATGCATAAGAATCATTAATATCATTATAGTTGAGCTTAAGAAAAAGTCTCCCGCATGTAATTATAACTGTGGATGTATCAAATATATAATACTAGGCTTTATAAGGTGGATAACAATTGTAGATCCAAACTTTAATAGGACTCTGGTTGCATTGTCAAGAGAAAGTGATGCGGTAAGGGGAAAAATTTGTGGATGGCAAAAGTATAAGAACATGAAGATATCACAAAGAAGTGAAACATAAACTTGAACTCTTCAAGACAGTACTAGTACTTCATACTCAGGAGTTCCTCTAATGTAGTGAAGAAATAATATTAGCTTAGTAGAATATGACTCCATACCTTAACAATCAGACCGAATTTTACAGATCATAATTTATGTTGTAGAGACCACCAGGGGAGAACAAGTGCCCGGCCACATTAATGACAAGCCCATAACTGAAGTTACCAAGATGGATACATGAGGGAAGGGAAAAAGACAAAGGAAAGTGAATGATCATGATAGATAATTCAGAAATCATAAAAAACCGAGTTGTACTTCAGGATTCCTGTTTCTGGAGATGATCCCCATCTTTTAAAGTACCTCTAAATGGTTCTCCACATGCCCTGGAACATGTAATTACCCATGTTTTACATTTGAAAAGGGGGTTAGGTTTGTGGAAGACTCTTAAGACGAATGAGGTTTTCCTTGATCGGATGCATCAGCACATGGCAGCGGTTGTCAAAGGACAGCACAACTTGCCAGAGCAAAACGAGAGGGGAGCACAAAGACCACTTTGTGGTAATACAAGAAATAAGGTCATGAACAGGAAGTTCTTCCATTGAAAGAGATGACGTGACTAATTAAAGGAAAATTCCATCCTATGTTTTGTAATTAGTCTCTCTTTTTAATACTTATTGCTTACATCAAGTGATGAATTTTTCTATTGATGACATGAGAAGCCCATATTTGTACATGAGAGTAGGTGTTTAAGTGTGAGAAGGTGCCAGGCTGCTAGCAAGGTAGTATAAAGAGGGTCAAGGTGAAGTCGACAATTATAATCTCCTTACATGGCCAGTTTGAGCTTTGGAAGATGACAGTGATTTATTAGTGCAAACCTCAACCAAAGGAATCCTCTTCAATGGTACCCCATGTATAACAAGGCCTATACATTTCCTATGCAAAGTAAGGCGCCTAGCTGATAATAAACCTATTGCATTGTAAAAGCTATATGTGCAGGTTATATGGAAGAACAAGACAGCAATAGGAAACGGCAAATTGTTATACACCGACGAGGATAAAGATATAGAAGGTGAAGCACTTGTCCTCAAACCAAAACTAACAAACTACAGGTGCAGACCATAAGCAAAGATTTCCATGATGGAGAATTATGTTTCAGGTAAATACGCCATACTCCCTGACTAGCAAACAACAACAAAAATTTTCTCTAGTGTTTTTGTTAGGAAAATGACCCTTAAGAAAACCAACATAGAGAACTGATGCTATATTTTTTGGGAGGGAAGAAAGAAAAAAAAAATACTAATTTTTGTTTGAGATATATAGGGAGCAAACAAGTGGGCAGTCTTTTCTTTTTTCTCTACAAGAGCATATCACATCCTCTTTAGCTGACCATAGATAATAAAATATAAAGGTATTTCATGAGAGACAATATGTATTTCGATTACTGTCAATGTTGTTATACATCTTGAGCAGGAAAGGAAGAAAACATACACATCGTTGTTTGAGATAATATAGGAAGCAAACTAGTGTGAACCTTTTCTTCCATGAAAGCATATTACATCCTCTTGAGCAGACCCTGGATAGATATTTAAAAAAAATGGGGGCATTCCAGGAAAAACAAAATGTAAACTTCCATGGCAAGGAGTGACATTCTGTACAAGAAACGTGAAAAGTGTATTCCTTTGAAAGGTTTGGGAACTGCTTTTTTATATTTCAAGGGTTTAGATGCAGTTTTTTGTCTCAATTTCTTAAAGGGGTGAATAACTTATGTTCAGCGGATCATGAAGTACTATTGGTTCATAACTTACATCTCAGTTAAACAAAACCTTTAACAAATGATAACATAAGTTGTAGAGAGCACATAGATGAAAGAGGAGACAGGAGTGAACTGCAACTAAATGTATGAAAGGAGGAGTCTGATAAAATCATAGTTACAACGAAAAGAAAGAAGGGAGAGTCTATTATGCTACATAGTAACTACAAATATACAAGAATCAAATAAAAAAATAGATACATTGTCCAGCAAGTAAAACAAGTTAGACAACAATGAGCATAGCCAGATGCAATATGTAAGAAACACTAATTAAAGTGCAATTTACTTCAGTTGTGCAAATACTGTTACCAACTTGCAAGCAGGAAGCTCTGGTTATTTATCAGTCATGGAATACAACACTAGAGTTAATAGATCTACAAGCAAAAAGCTGAACATGCCAAAATTTTATAAATGTGACGAAATTAACCAGCAAGTTATCAAAAATGAGTTCTTTAAGTTAACTTTAGGAGATGATTTCTGGTATCTAGCCACCTCTCCAACAAGTTACAATACGTCTTCAGCGAACTTGTCAAATTCGATCCATGCATGCACTAACCACATATATTATATTAAATTACATAATTTTGATAACAGATTCAACATTCACAACTTATTTTTCAAACTTGAACCAGAAACTAGAAACAAAAGCCAGAATAAATGACTAACCATCTCAGCAGTAGCTTCCACATGTTCTTGGAAAGGAACACGCCGAGAGTAGCTCTCCGAATGGTAGCCCCCGCGTGAATTCACACCGGCTTTATCAGCACTAACGTTCGCATCCTCTCTTATGGGAACTTTATAGGAGTAGCTCTCTGCAGTACAACTTCCTTGGGAAGTCACACCAACCCTCTGCATATTAGTCTTCACATCTCCTCTGAAGGGAACATTACAAGAGTAACTCTCTGTGCGGTAGCTCCCTCTTGAAGCCATACCAACACCACCATTATTCCTTCCCGTCAGACTAGCAGAGCTCCAGCCAGAATCCGACAACCCGTCTTCCTCCTCCTCTTCCATGTACCCATTCACATGCACTTGCTTCCTCAGCTGCTGCGGCTGCTGCCGAGCAGTATCCCTTGACGAACTTAAGTCCGAGTAACCGTCACTTGAGTAGTAATGCTGCCCTGAAACCGGAACTGTGTACCGATTACCACTGCCAGCTGCAGTGGAGGCTCCATTAGGTGCCCTGCGCCCCGAGACATCATCCCGAGGCGAAGAATCAACAGAGTACCTTCCTCCATAGATCTCCGCCTCAGCATCGGAGGACTCATCCATGTCTGAGCCAGAATCACTTTCATCTTCTGTAGGGATGGTGTGGGACATGGGGATCGCCCCTCTCGGCAGGTGCCCGCTCCGGAATTTCTCCGGCGGCGGGATGCCAAGCCCACGTCCGCCATTCCGGAGACCGTGAAGAGGATCCATCCCTTGCCGAGGGTTTAAGAAAGATGCTTGACCCTATTTAATACCTCCAGATTAGTGCAAGAACATCCAACAAGAGTTAATACCGCCACAGAAAAGAACAAATTGGCAATGCTGACCTCCCGAACCCATCGAAGGGCATGCGAATCGAGTCCTTCAGTGAACATCCCGACCTTTCGCGTGGCTTTCGATCAGAAACCTCTACCTGCAACGATTTCGAACAGAAAGAATCTTATTTTGTATAAAAAAATAAAATCTATGAAGTTGATGAATTTTTGCTCCGAATTAAGAGATCTCCGAGACAATGCTCCATTTACATCGCAACGTAAAATTAAAAAAAAAAAAAAACAACGAATGAAAAAAAACACAAAGAACTGATCTTTCTTTCTCCACCAGCACCAAGAACTTTTTTGAAAAAACAACAGCCAAATGGGGAAAAAATGGAGAAATAAGTCTGTTTACCGGCAGAGAAAGGAGGGAAGTCGAAAGATCTCTTCTGGTGACAAAATATCTAAAAATTGAATATATTCGCCTCTTCTTCTCGAAAAACTCGCACTCGATTCGCTCCTCCTTTCTCCGTCTATTTATGGTTCCAAGAACCAGAACGTCCAGAACAGATTTAGGAGAAGAAAAAGAGCCGGAAGCGAGAGCGACGAGTAAAGAGAGAGAGAAAGAATGGCAAAGAGAGAGGGTTTGTAAACTTATATGCTCGCAGTTAAATTAAAAAAAAAAAGGAAATTGAAACACCATTGCCGTTTTCGTTACTTTTTTTTTAAATTTTTTTCCTTCGGGGAAGGGAAACCAGGCGACGCCGTCGGACGGGGAGCAACGCGAAGATGACGTGGCGAGCGGTGCCGTTTGTTAAGTAACGGTCGAACGTTATGGAGGAGTTTGGCTCCAGTGTTATGTGCACTCACAAGCTTAAATTTGAAGATCCAGTCCCAGCTTTAAACGAACAAGAGGAGGACGAGATGGATGGGCACGTGGACGGACGAGATTAAACCTTCAAATTATCCTTTTGTTGGCGACCCTAAGACTCGAGCCGAATTGGGCATGGAGGAGGGAGGTGGGAACGCTCAACGTTCCGCTCGCCGCTTGCTGTCTTTCTCCAGTCCGTTCCTCCGGCTGTTGCACGCCTCAATGTCCAATGGATCCCGATGCTCGACGCGTGTCCATGCATATCGTCGGAAAGACTCGTGTGCCCTTGAAGCTTGACGCTTGTGGGAAATCTAGTCCTATTTAAAGAATTCATCTTGGTCGGGGGATTGGAGGGGAGTTGGAAAGGGGGCGACGTGGTCCACATGAGGAGGGGTAGTGGGCCCCACCCCCACTCGCCCACTTTTTCCCGGTCGAGCTCGGGTTTTCCGGGTAGTGGAATGACCTAAATGCCCCTGTATTCTTGTAGGAATTGCAGCGGCGGAGGGGAGCGCATGACTTGTGTGAAGGCCTAGTTTCCAAGATCGGTTTAACAAACTGGTGAAATCAGGTTAAGTAAGTTAAAAGAATTTTAAATACATTGAGCTGGCTTTAAATATATTAAACAAGTCTTACATGGATCAGGTGATGACCCGATATGATTATTAAATAGGTCGAACAGGCTAAACTAATGAGAACGGTAAATTTGAACCCCACTAATTTAATAAACTGATAAGGTCGGGTCGATCCTATACAATCGGAATTTTTTTATTCTAAACTCGAAGCCCATTTGAAATGAGTTAGTTAAAAGAATCCTACTATTTTAATAAATTGATAAGGTCAAGCCGACCCTATGTGATTGGGATCCTTTTATTTTGAACTCAAAACCTATTTGAAATGAGTTAGTTGCAAGTTGGGTCTTAAAACATCGTACCTATTTTTAAGTGATACATCTTGCCCTTATAAAAAAAATTTAAGTATAAATAGAGTTGCCTAATATTTCAAAATATTCATTATAACATCATTATATGTTGGTGATGTCATTTTAATAGATTTATTTTACTTGTTACTCATAAAACTTATAGGATTTTTTTAAAGTGGCTGGCCCCACTTATTTCATGGATCCAATTAAATGAGAAACAGAAGTTAGCAAAAAAAATAAGAATGATAAAAAAAATAGATAATTATTTAATATATTTGTTATTCATGTAACGCATAGCAATATAAAATAGATAATTATAAAAATTAGATATTTAAATAGCACCAAGCTTTATTAAATATGGTTTTATATTTTTTTTAAATACTAATAAAATTGCATCATTATTAGTAATGAATTGATATTTTAAATATAAATGTTATGATCATTATGTGGTATTGTAATTATCCATGCAAGCTGGCAATTTACAATGGCTTTGCTTCACAATAGTATGAGGCAATGACTATTATGCATTAATGATGCTATTACACAAAGCTTGATTAATCTTTTTTTGATTAATTAACCATGTAATAGAAAATCTTCTCCTGCAGTCGGCTAGGGAAAAAATAGAACTATAAAATAGATGCTCAAGATGTGGATGGATTGTGGATAAGATATAGCAGTATATTTTTTGATTACAATTTATTTACTTCAGCTACAATGCAATATGCAACACTAGTTAAGATCTAAAATCCCAAAGCCATTCTAAGCAAGCGTCCATGAATGCTTTTTATTTAAAGAATCCATTTAAGATCAACCATCTAGTGAACTAGATTCAGGCGTAAGTTTGCCAACTAATATTTAGAATTGCTAAGGACTTGCACCCGCCCATGCAAAACGTCAACATGGAGACACGACGTAGAAACCCATATCGCATGCACCTTTTAACGGTGCTTTAGGCCTACGTTTATTTCAAAAAAAAAAAAACTCAATCCCTCCAACGGGATTCCAGCCGACGTAAGGGTGAGGCAATACTCACGGGAGTCCACCGTAGATGGTCCTTTTTCTAATGGTCTCCTAGTACTATTGCTGCATGAAATAATTCTCGGCAACTGCGATGCCTAAAGGCATCTAAAGCGACATGGAATATTTGAAAGCACAAGACCACAAGTTCTCCGTCTATGAACTCTTTCGTTGTCCCTGTCGATGGACTCTCCATTACAATATAAAGTTTTTTATATAAATATTTTTTTAAATATTAAATTTTACATAAATATTTTTTAAAAATTAATATTTGTATATATATCTTCGTAAAACACTTATTTTGCTATTTTATCATTTTATCATTATTTTTGTATACATACTCACACCATATAACGTCGTTGAAAAATTAATGGTTTCAAATTAAAATGACTAAAATATTCTTAATGAATAGACATGCAAAAGAAAACATTTATAAGATAATCGCGGTGGTAGACTAAAAAATAATTTTAAAATTTTATTTTATTTTTAATTAAACTAAATATATTTTTTTATTAACGAATAACGATGTTAAAAGAATCGTTATATTAGAAATATTTGTGCAAGAGCAGTATTTTATAAGAGTACATAAATAAATATAAATTTTAGGAGTGTATTCATTTAAATTTAAATTTTTCAAAGAATATTTATGAAAAAAAAATTATAATATATCTGGCTATAATTTGAAGTTAAGGGCAAGTTGGTGACCCTGCGTTGGACTTGGACGTGGACAAGAAAACGCCATTACTTTCTGGCTGCTGCAAGTAACGTGTTCCCAACCTCCGGCTTCCATTCAAATCTTCCTTCAAAATTTTGTCCCTTCGGTGCCAATGGATTTGGTATCCAAGGCAGTTGGACTTGACCCAAAGCTAAGCTGCTCCTTTTTCTAAGATCATGAGTGGTTAAGCTCCTTTTTTTTTTTTTGACTCGCAAAGATTCAATTGATTCATTAAGTGGGGTCCATCAAACCATGCAAGATAGGATCGTGTTGGGACCGAATTGGCCTAGCTAATAGGTTATAACTTTGTGTCATGATGTAATAGGGACCATTTGCCCTAATAGGTGTCCGTTGGTGTTAGCATGTGAGCGTGCGAACAAAAGCTGATGGTGCATGCCCCACCTCATGTGATCAACGAATGTCACGACAAATGTCACAAGCCGCGACCGACAAAAATTGGACCAAATCTTTTTATTTCAAGAAAGTTAACTCTGTATGAAGAATTATTTAATTATCCATTTTGCAAGCAAAGATTGAATTAATTATTTTTAGAAAACGATATATATTTAAAAATTTCTGAATAATTTTATTCTTAGGTATAAATATAGAATAAGTGATTATTTAAATAAATATATGATAGATCTACAAAGTATGGATATTAGAGATCCATCGGCTCTTTCATCCTCACTCCTAGCTCTTGAAATGCTCAATCAGGCTTTCCACTTATTCCTACCAACCAAGGCTGCAAGTGCGTGCTGTTGGCGATTCAGAATGATCTACCTCCATTTGGGAAACTCAATACTTCCATTGGCCATGAAGCTTTCTTAGTCATTTTAGACTGCATCAGTAGTTTTTGATCCATATCCTTAGCCGAGACAAAGTCAGACCTTCAACAAAAGGGTACTTGTACCCAAAATCGATATAGGTGGGTAGGTAGAGAATACCTAGGGTCGCGAGACAACTTTCTCTAAGGAACTTGGCAAAATAGCCTCATAACTTCGGGAGAAGGGGTGCCTTCTCACAAAGGGGATCGCAGTGATCAGGCCTAGGCGACTGTTTACCAAAAACACAGGTCTCCGCAAAATCGTAAAAAAAATCAATCTTTCTAAATGAATAGTAATTAAGTGAATTTTAAATTGATCGATAGATCAAATTGAGTTCAAGGTAAAAACAACAACTAACTCAAACTTAAGCCTATTTATAATTAGATGCAATTAAAAATATGCTAAGATATAGGCGGAGAAATTTATAGAGCTGTGTGGAATAGGATCGAACAAGTGAAAATAGGATAGGATGTAAAACCATGAACTTAAACTCATTTATTTTTTGGCAGGAATCCAAACTTATCCATCGGTCCAAATTTGTAATCAATCGTTTGTTTAATTTTTTTTTTCTTCGCATCCAATTTTTCTAGCCGGAGAACTTAGGAACCGATGGCATGACTCCATGGGTCACCAGAAAACTTTGGTTATCTGAGAAACATGATATTTGAATCCCATAAAACTCGGCGATGCAGGTCTAACTTATTAGCTCATGAGGATAAATAGTATCTGCAAGAAGATAGCTAAGCCTATATATATATATATATATATATATATATATATATATATATATATATATATATATATATATATATATATATATTCTTGTTTAACATAACATATATATAATTAAATGTCATTTCTTGTTGCTTGGGTAAGGAGAGGGGTCCAATCCTAGTTGAAGTCGGCTCTTAAGAGACGACATAGATACCAAATAGAAGATGAAGATTGGATCATCCTAATCGCAAAAAAATTATAATATAAAATAAATATCAAAAATTGGTTTAGCCAATTCTACAACCAAATGGCCTTCGGTCCCTGGGCTTATCTATACACGACACAAACAATTTGCTATTGACGCTTGTCTGGTTTCTTGTTTTTTTTTAAGCCGACTCGTTGCATGGTAATCAAACTAAGTTGCCGATGTTAGTTGATTGATAGATCTACAGTGTACACTACAGTGGGAATTGGGGATTTGATAGGGAAATATAATGTCTTGTAATGCTATGATCTAAGACTAATGTTTGTTGTTATTTTTTTATTATTAAATTTAAATTTGAATAAATATATATTATTATTCATGCACCTGCCGATCGACTAACTTGTACGTAGTTTTTAAATGCAAGACCGAAAGGCATGCAGGGTGGTGGGAGTTCGGCCTTTTTCCTCGGAATTTCTCGTGATTTGGCCGGAGAAGATGAACTAGCCATAGCCTATCAACCCACACATAACTTTCATGGAACAACAAAAAGTTGGTACCCTGAGATTTCTATCTTTCTGACTAAGCTCCTCGTCACCCACCGACAGCACATGGAAGCCATTAGAGGACAAGCTTTCATCTAAAGCTGTTCATGGACTCTGCCATGTACGGAGCAAATCCAAGATTTTTCAAGTTATAATTCTCACATGAAGTGTTGGCTTGCATGCATAGCAAAGAACCAAACATGACCAACTTTATCTATTTGCAATTTTCAATTTTTTTCCCCCAAAAAAGACAAGTTGATGTCCATGAGAATATAGTGAAAATGTTGATTGTTTAGTTGGCAACGTACGTGTTGCTTATTGGATTATAATAATTAATTGTGCCGACTTATCTCCAGCTTGTTTCAGCACTTCTTTTCTTTTTTTCTTTTTCTTTGGTTGTTTCTGCACTTGAATATAGTGTAAAACAAAGGTTGGCTGCTATTCATACATGCCTCTGCAACGATGAAATTTTGCTGTGATTGTTCAATAAAAAAAGGTTTGCTGCTATTCATAATGAATAAATTAGATATATGAGCAATGATTAGAAGGTTATCATGACTTGGTAGCCTTTATGACGGTACTAAGACATTTTAGTTTACCAACATAACAACATTATTATATTATAAATGTAACAAAGTGTGCAAACAAGTGAAAAAGCTAGAAATTAGGCTACCTAGTCTTGGCTCATTGTATGAAAGTAGTAGCAATCAAGCTCAAGCCTAGCATGATAGAGTCTGTTCCTCGTTTGCTATTTAAACGGAGCTTGAAGAAGCTCTTGGTTTTTTACTTTTGCAGATCTGAAGTGTGCAAGCTTGACTTGTTTATTAGCGAGCTTTGAAGCATATTCAAGCTTGGCTTATTTTCTACCTGAACCAAACTCGAGTGAGCATGGATATTGGGATTATGGTAATTAATAACATTTTTGCTAATTGAATACATTTATTTTGGTTCAGCTCTTTTCTTTTCAGAGAAGACAGAGAAGAAAGAGAAAGCACTAAAAATGTGCACTCCGAAACTTGTTATTTTTTGACTTTTTTTTTTATGTATTCGTACATGACATGTATGATATATCTGTTTCAGCAAAAAAAAAGAAAAAAAGCAGTAAAAAGATGAACAGGCATTTATGTATAAGTTTAAAAAGATTTTTTCTTTCTTTTTTGAGGGGGATATAACATGTCAAAAAATACACATCCTACTTACCTAAGGCGATTATGGTAAGCACCAATTACATCCATAATCAACAAAGTCTATTGTAATTGCATCAAAAGGTTCAAATTCCCACTTTGTCACACCCCCACGGGCCACCAGTCTGTCCCATAAAAGCCACTCCATCAGCCATCTGGCTCGCCTCACACAACACATGCAGTCTCTTGATTCATGGAAAATTTGTTAATCAACCAATAGCAATTGGCTAATAAGGTTGATATGTTCCACCGTCCCATTGATATCTGATTTAGGCAACCACTTTCAAGAATTGTATGGCTCCATGATCTGGTCTCCGCAAGTGCTAAGGCTGCACGAAGCGACCAGGCCTTCATTTATAACTAGCAAGGCGTAGGATGACCAGTACGAGTCCTGCAAATTATGCTACCCGTCGCATAGGTTAAAGCAACTTCAGTTCACAGGCATTTATACTGCCTCTTATAGGTACTGCATAGTTTATTTCTAGTAATCCTACGTGCAGTGGTTACATTAATGTCTTTTTCTTTTATATATATATATATATATATATATATATAGAGAGAGAGAGAGAGAGAGAGAGAGAGAGAGAGAGAGAGAGAGAGAGAGAGATGAAATTTGGGTGTTCTACGCATATCAGCCATCAGGAATTTCCCCATTTCAAGCCTTGTTTTCTTATGGAACGTTAGTAAAAAGCTTATCAAAATATTGGAAGCACTGCTTTCTAATGGAACATTTATAAAAGTTCTTCAAAATATTCGAAGCAGTTGCATTGTAGGATGTCAAACATCATTCCGGTTTGGACCTTGGCATTCTCATTGATTTGAATCCCGCTTAACAACCTTCATTAAGGAATTTCACATTCTCGGGCACCTAAATATATCAATCCAGCAACCTAAAGCAAATTGCTAAACCAACAACATATCCCCATCTATCATACCAACCAAAATGATTAAGACCTTGTGAGTGTTTCAACCTTTCAAATCTCAACTAGTTTTTCGAAGCCAATCGTACTGCACTGCCGAACTTGTGCCAGCTTGTGCAAAGCGCACTGGGCTTATCTCCTTTAGATAATGAGAGGGATCACATGGAAAACCATGTAGGTGGCAGGAGATACATTATGCGGACACATTTTTGGTAGGCAAGATTAGGCATGTTAACGGCCGAGCTGCTCGGGCTCGGCTCGTTAGTGAAATGAGCCCGAGCCCAAAATGAGGCCCATTTAAATCCGAGCCCGAGCAGTTCATGAACCCAAACAGAGCTCGTCACTTAACACTGCTACGGAATCCGACGATCGAGATCGTGCCACCGACAAACCATGGGTGGTCAGATCTGGATCTCACTTGGAAACCCTCCTCTCGTACCCCTCCTTTCCAACCATCCTCCCCCCCCCCCCCCCCCCCCCCAACTTGCTGCCCACCTTCGAATTGAAAAAGGAAGAAATCCAAGCTTTTACCCGTTTTAGCATAGCGCCGGCTGCGGCGGCGACGACGACGAGGGACTCTCTCTTGTTCTCTCGCTCGGCTAACAAACGGACCTCCTCCCCCAACTTGCTACCCACCTTCGAATCGAGAGATTCGTCTTCTTTCTATGCATTTATACATGCCCCTTCGGTGTCCCATCCGTATGCTGGACCTTTCCTTCCTCACCATTCCATCACTATTTACTCCGGACGAACTCCCTTCTTTCTCGAATTGTTTATTTGGTTGAATCGGCTCCACTGATCTCGGGCGGTGGGCGGCGGGCGGTGCGGAGGCGATGGATTTTTTGGAGGGAAACCTGAAGCTGGGGGGAGAGGCAGAGGCTCGAAGGCCACACCGATCGAGTCTGGAGCCGGCATAGAATCCGGCGGCCAGAGCCCGTGGGATTCCGGCGATGCTGGCCTCTTGCAGTGGGGACAAGACCGTCAGTATCCGGCAACAGGGTCCCTCTAGTTCTTGGGATTGCTTAGTTTGATTCCTCCTCTGATTTTTTTATTCTTTGATTTATTTTTTTTAATCTATATACAATATTCTTTGATCGTGCTTCTAGTAATTAAGCTTTGAAAAAGCCTCTTTATTTTGAGGAGATTGAAACGAATAAAATTTTGTCAATATTTTTTAGTGAGAATTTCTACATAAAAATCTTTATAATGTTTGTCCTCGAGCTCGGACTCGTAATTGAAACAAGCTTTACAAGCTCAAGACCGAGCTTTTGCTCTGCCAAGCAAGCCCGAGCTCGAGCCCAACACATTCCGTGCATGGGGGTAACAGGCGTGTTTCATCCAACACATGCAAGCCTGCTGCAATTTATCTGTCTTCTAACCACCTCTTTCTTAAGTCAATTGGGGCCCGAACAACCGAGGCAGCCTATCCAGCGTTCAACGCAGGAAGAAGGCCACCAAACAGACCGACCGCCCTTAAAATCGTAAGTCTTAACGAGCGCTCTCTCTCTCTCTCTCTCTCTGTCTGTGTGTGTGTGTGTCAGTGTGTGCGCGCGTGTGAGAGAGAGACTGCAAAACAATGTTTAACACAGATAAAGAATTATATTTCATATAATGCGAGCGATTTGCCCCCTCCCATCGTATCATAGCAAAATAGAGAACACAATGTAGTTGCAGCTCAGACAAGCACATAGCAATAGACAGTCAAATTGAAACAATAAACATCAAATTGTGAGTTTTTTTACCAACTCTAGCCACATCCTACAAGGAGTCAAGACGCATCCTCGTTAGCAAGGAGCTAAAGCACCTTAGTTAACCCTTTAAAAAAAATATTTGTCATAAGTTACAGTGGGTTAGGCTAACCCAGAGTCTGAATAACAGCATGAGACACAGAACAGGTTCAAATTCACCTTCCAATGTTCCTTGATGTGTGACCGGTATTTCTTTTATTCTATCAAAAGACTTTTTCCTTGTCTTAATTGTTAAAACTTAAAAATACATGAGCAGTAAAGCTTACACATACAACTCATCTACGTTGCACTCTCCAAGAAAAACTTTGATGCTTCGTGGGGAACCACAGCTGCCTTCAGCTATTATAGCTCTGTCGTTTGCAGCCATATGAGCAACTATCTTGTATATCATTTCAATCTGGCAACCAATAGAAAGCACAAGGTTGTAAAAAAAATGAAGATGCCATAATATGAACCAGTATGCAATGCTCCAACGCACACAGTTAACGCTCACATCTACAGCGAAGTGAAAACTCAAGTTGCATGAACTATCCTATTACTGGACGTTGTTTGAACATTTTGGATTCTACCACAAGCAATTAGGTGATTCGCATTCATAGCTACAACAGACACTCTGGACAGCAAATCACCCACATTTGCTTATCATTTACAATGTAGACAGCCCTCTGGTTCCATGATCAAGGCACCATTCTTTTCCAGGGGGCCGATCGTGGTCCACTTCCTAGTTGCTCCTCCTCCTCCACAAACACACGCATCCATGTGGAAAAGGAAAGATTACAAGAAAGTCAAACATATGTTTTTCTATGACTGGGGAAAAAATTCAGCTCCCGGTTTCCCCAAATCCAGTATGTAGACCCGTATAACATACAGTTGGTCCAGATGTTGGATGAAATCCTAGACATCCATTATTTGGCTCAGGGAAGAGTCCAGGTTGGTTGAGAATTTTGTGATACCGAACTCGCATGAGCGGGTTAGGTTGGGGAGAAGTCAAGTATATTTCTCTACCAAACAAATATCCACAATCTCTTATAAATATGTAGGTCCAGGTCTAAACCTGGTTAGGTCAGCATCTGCAGGTTTAAATAACAACTTTCTGTAGGGGAAAAAAAAGAGTATTATATGACATCCAACTTCATGTCTAATCAATATAACTAGTGCTGCATTCTGGTCTCATTTTGTTGTGACATTGCAAATGTTAAAGATATTTTAAGCTTATGTTTCATATTCTTGACACTAATGCTATATACCAGAATAGTAATTGTGCTGTGAATGTAAAGCATATCAACAGTTCAAATATATATGCATCTCATTATTTTGAAAGCAGCCACCTACACTTAGCTGGTCTCCCTGCTATTCATCCAGGGCCCAATCATCAAGTTAAGCCCTATCCATGGGTTGAATGCACAGCAGGTGCGAAAGCAGCTCACTTGGGTCCTAGGCGCATCAGTTCTGGACAACCTCTTTCATGGGTCAAGTATTACATGGGATGAGCCATACCCATACGAGCATATTACAAATTCCACTTTAGAATTGGTGTCGAAACAACTTAATTAGTTACTTTGCATGTTTTGTTAATTTTTCTTTAACTACATATTATTTATTATTCTGCTTGGGAAGAGTTGCTTATTGCACTAACTTAAAAAACTGAGAATGATTTTTTGAATGATCACTTTATAGTCCCATAAAATTTTAAGCAAAAAATGAAATCAAGTTAAATAGATCCTAACAAATATGAAAGCATACCTTCCATTTTTTGTTTGCCTTTTAATTTCTTTGATGTCTTTAGGCCAGTTTCTTACATATTGGTAATTTATACTCGTGCTGAGCATATTGATGCACATGAGAGGTATGGATACTTCTGTTTCCCCATCTAATTAAGAACTTTTTTCCATCACCTATATAACTTGATGACTGCAATCCTACTTTTAGAGGTTCACCTCTCTTGCCTCTCCCTTAGACAAACAATTAAGCTTAAAATAATTATTAGAGATGAAAAGTAGCTATAGAAGTGGGGAGAGTGGACAAGAGTGAAGTGACCATTCAAAAGGAGGGGTTTGCTTGTTTTAGTAGAGTAAATGTTGTATGAAACTGATTATCCAGATATCCAGCTAAATGCCTCAAACATCATTACAGTCCTCCACAACCTCGTAACATCAATGTCCAAGCATGGCAAGGAGCTCGGCTTCAGAATCATGGTACGCTAAACCGGCCCATACCGGCCGGTTCCGCATGTACCGGACCAGTCCGGCTCGGCCGTGGAAAATGGTACCAGCCCGTATCAGTCCGAACTGGCCTGTACCGGCCTCTGTACCGGTCTGTACCAGTCGATACCGGCCCGTACTGGCTAGGCTAATTTTTTTTGGACTTTTGGAGGCCGAACCAGTGATACCGGTTCGAACCGATTCGGTGGCCGACCAGTACGCCTACCGATACCGGTTCGGCGATCCTTGTTCAGAACATATAGCACTATCATATATGTTTGAATCTTACCAGCCTATACAATCATCAAAATGCCGAAGTGAACTAGTTGTCCACATTATGTGACCACATTTCAGATAATGAAATGCATGTGCAAGTACTGGTTAACTCATGGAATCCTTTTTCAGTACCTCACAGAGATTCCTACGACATTGAACCCTATACCAATGTTCAAACATGAAATGTGGTATGTCAAATATAATCTTAAAGCAAAATACTACCTCTTCAGGTGCATGGCAGCGATCTGCAATTTCATCAATTGTCAATGGCTCAACAGGTTCTTTACAGCTGAAAGAGAACAAAAATCGTTATAAATGAAAAGAGAACAAAAATCATGCTATGTACAAACATCAACTATAGATCATTTTTGTGATGTAAGGCAGCAAAAGGGAAACATAAGTCAAGAAATCACACAGAGACATTCTAAATTTCAGAAACTTCATTCCGAGAGAAAAGTGGTCAGTTCATGGGCTATCTGTGATTGTATACAATTAATACAGTCTTTCAATTCCTTGCATAGGATTTCTGTGGTGCCACCCAGCAACAATAATCTGAGTTGTCCAAAGGAAAAAACGTCATTAAGGGGCTTCTCAGCATGCAAGTGGTGTCCTTGGTGATTAAAATGCTTTTCAACTATACTGATCCAGAGATGGTTGCACAAATGATGACTGAAAAGTACTAAAAATTCCATTAAAATCAAGAAGTAGAATAAGAACGAGAATGGTTTATTGCACATAATTCCCCAAGATCAACTAACATGAAGGATTAACTTTTATTAACTAATACAAGAAAGTTGCATTTAACCCATAACAAATTTAATTTTGACCAATGGAAAAAGCAAATTTTCAAGTAACATCCAAATTTATAATTAACTTTTGAGACTTTTAATTTTATCTCCAGTAATATTTAGATAAGACTTGTTACTCGAAGAAAAAAAATGATCACAAGTTATCCTAATATCGCTGTACATATAAACATGCCCATAATATGAGTTAACTTTCATGACAGCGAGAGCTGCACAGATAATTATATTGGGAGATACTTTTGATAACAACTGAAATCAACATAAAAAAATGAAACAGAAGATGAATACCTGGCCTCATTTAGCACAGCCAGAACTCTCTTTTGAAGAGCTAATACTTCTGCTGCTGCCTTTTTCCCAGCTTCTACACCTGCAACCAATGCCAAAATTGAGGAAGGTTAGCAGCCTCACAGAAGTGGAATTATTCATATAACATGCACAAAGATACAGTCAGACACATACCAGGCTGATGGTAGGCATTGATGTTAACCAGAGATGCATAAATCCCAACAGCTCGTTCATAAAGTGCAATCAGTGCTCCTACTGATCTAGGATTCACTTCTTGAACCGTTACGGAGATGGACTCACGGTTGTTTGCATAAAGGGCTGAACGGGTTCCCTGTGCAAGAGAACAAAGGAGAGCTAATCAAATATAACTCTTAACTATCTAGAAATTATTATACATGGTTTATTAGATATAATATCTATCATTACATGTATTAAAAAGAATTATACCCAAAAATGGATACATAAATTAAAGTTAAAGCATCGCCAAAATGATTAAGATGCTCCATAAGTGATTTATAGTATAGGATCATACCACAAACTTTTTATAATTTAAAAATGTTATGCAATAAAATTTTTCGAGCTTCCAAGAAGATCTAGAAAAAGCAAATCTTTAATCTATATGATCTCACAACTGCTACTAAACAAGATTTACAAGTTCATCTAAAATCAACTAATGTGGCACAAAACTGGCCCTAACATGACCTAGCAAAACACTCAAGCACATCAGCCAGACCACAGCCAGCCTCCTTAGGACATGCAGAGCAACATCACACTTAGGCATGCCAAAACTATGTCAAAGCTAACTTAATGACCCAAACTAGGGCCCTGAGCTACTTCTAAGAAAGCAGTCACCACCATTACACCACTTGCTCTGATGTTGCCACAACTTTAATTGCAATCTATATTGGCCACAATGGCTAGAAAGGAAAAGGAAAGGTTTTTGGACTACTTACCTGTGCATCAACATGCAAAAAAATAGATTTCTTAAACAAGAGAAAAAGTTTGCTTAAATGCATGGTTGCTACTATCCAAATCACTTGATTTAGATGAATGTTTCTATAATATACTGATCATAGTAAATAAGGTCAAGTACCAATTGGGATGGCTATTTGGAACCATAATTTAACAACATTAATAATGCCTTGAGAATGTTACCATACCGCAAACACACAAAATACAGTAATATGTTGCAAGAATAAAGTAGTGGATACCAAGAGACTTAAAAATAACATGTGCCCATCAAGCAAACACAGTTTCCTGACCCAAAGGATAGCCCCTTAAAAAAGGCCAAAATGTTAAAACAAGGGGAAAAAAAAAGAAAAACAACTCAATTATGCAATTTAACGCATAAATGAAAATCCCACTGTAAACAACCTTAAATATATTACGAAAAAGAGAGAAAGAAAACCCTCTTCTTTCCTTCATTTCATCATGTCTTTTGCAGTCTAGGTGCATTCAATTCTCTCCCCTCCCCCCCCCCCCCCCCCTAACTGAGAACAAGAAAATATAACTTTCATTCTGTTCCCTCCTTGGATAAAGTGCTGTAAGTGGTGAGTTACATAGGTTAGGGCGTATATGCATCTACTGGTGGAAGGGGAAGCAGGAGAGAGAGTGGGGCCATTTTGCTTTCTTTTACAACATCATTTCTCTTGGATATGTTTTCCTCTCTCCAACTGCGAGTTCACCTGCCCATTTGCCTTGTAAGTTTCGTGGTTTCCCCTCTCTAGCCCACAAATACTCTAGCGACGAATCTTACACCTTTGATGTCAAAATAAGAGTCAGTAATAAATGTTCTCATATTTTAATAGATCATATCTCAATCCATAAATTTGACCCAGGGGGATGCAATAAGGTCAGTTTATTAAGGTTTTCAAGAATAAAAGTATTGGTATCAAACAACACAGTGATCAGTGCTCAAAGCAACAATCACCTATATGCAGAGTTTCTAAAGAAATAGATTTTTCTTTAAAAAAAAAAAAAAAAGAAGTAGGAAGCCATGGAGTTTGGACAATCAACGATAAATTTTTTTGAAGAGATATGTAATGCTTGATAGCATACATACCAAAGTTTAAAAAAACAGTACCACAGCTTTTCGAGAAATCGGTATGGTACCGGGTGCTGACACTGTGTATTGATGCCAGTTTTCTGCCAGAACAGTATGGTACCACTTACACCGACCCTTTCCACCAGTTTTTAAAACCTTGATGCATGCAAAGGCCTTGGACATTGACATTATTCAGTGAATTACAATATAACTTCAACAAAATGCCACAAACACAAAGGAGAAAATGTGCCATGACACTATTGACAAATAAATATTTAATAATAGTAATAGTCAAACTCTGCTGTCTGAACATTGCATCAGTTAATCGCACATCCGACTCTAACAAAAGAAAGTGTAAATGCACATCTAACACTCGTGATGAGAAAAGAAAGCTCAGGAACAAAATTCTAATTTAAATAACTTTTGAGAACAAAAGGTAAGAGAAGGTTCAAAATTCAAATACATAACTAATCTTAAGCCATGTGTGCAACTTATTCAATATAGTAGTAGTTCCAATTACCCGTAACTGCAGTTTAATATGCTTAGCACTTCGACAATCTTAATGACATCTGAAAATCTGTCATTTTGATATTCTAATATCAAGGAGTGGTTTTTACATTTGACCATGTCAGCACACATTGTAAATTTTGTAGCAGTTTGGCCCGCCTATACATGTAGCCCACTTAAAACAACATATATGGGCAATCAAACACTAGCATAACTGCATAACCCGTTTACAAAAACAGGCTGGAAGGGCATGTAATGCACATAACAACAGATAAGAGAAAACACATAATTTCCTTAAGGGCCATGACCCACAAGAGAGCCAACTCTATATCTCGTTGTCAAAGCTAACATCACATTTGGAAAAACAAATGCTTTGCATCCAAATTGAATAGCTCTTATTTAACAGACACCTGAAAAAGAAGCTGGATATTCTTGTAAAGGACATGCCTTGGACATGGATTCTAGGTCATACACATGCATCAACAATTAACAATATTATGGGTATTGGAAAGAGTTAGAGGTACGTCCGATGCATGCGAAGAAAGGAGGAAGAGGGACACTTATTTGGCTTCAATCTTCTAAGTTCTATCCAAGTCCTGACCCCAAATCTTCATGTCAGGGTCAAAGTTGACTAGTTGACCCACCCCAATCCATGTTTATCCCTATCATAGTAAAACCCTCATCTTGCAGATGTGACCATAACTTTCCTCCTATGGATACATATAATAAAGTTAGAACCAATCCAATCCTGAATTTGAACAGTGGGACAAAATTGAGTCTTATTAAAAAGCCATCATGAGTACAAGTAACATTTATGGAGATAGCCATCCCACTTTCTCTCCTTTTCAGCCATCTGCTCCTCTCCTTCCAACTTCAGCATCCGGCCACTACCACTAAAAAGCAAGCCTAAGAAACCCCAAAAACATTCACATAGAGGACTTTTTATCGATTTTGGAAATGTCTCTCATACATGACTTACGGAGATTTTAAGGAGGAAGGAATCCTACCTAGGCGTATAATTTTAACTTCAGCCAAATTATATAGCCGTTACCTAGATAATACTCACAACAAATTTAGTCAATCTTATTGAATAGTCAAATTTAAAACACAACTAATGGAAAATTTGTCCAAGATACAAGAATAAATAATTTGCAATTGCTAATTGTATCAGCATTTCTTAGTGATCATGAGCCTAGAGGAAGCAATTAACTAAAAGTAGATCAATTTTAATCAGCTCCAAGTTTCAGATAACAAATTTAAAAGCTAACCTGTAACATTCCAAATAAGTAGTCGCCACAAGTAACTCCGGGTTCAAGTTCCCAGTCGTGACCAGGGGGTCTGTCACGCAATACTTCAATGAATGTAACAAAAAAGTTGTGGACCCCTTCTCTCAGCTGTTGAATGTAGCTGTCATCAAGAAGGTAAGAGCTTGTCAGATATCAATTTCTTCAATATCCAAGAGAACACCAAATGAAAATCAGGTGAAAACTCACGCATGCTGATCAGTGCTTCCTTTATTTCCATACACAGTGAGTCCTTGATTAACCTGTAAGGAAAGGAAAGGTTGTTATGAGAGTAAAGACATCAAACCATGTTATACAGTTAAACATTACCTTCATAACAAAGTTGTGTCTAAAATGTAATACAGTTAGAAATAGAAGACAAATTATAATAAAGCAAAAATATTTGTAAATTAGTATAATTTGTATTTAGATGATTAGAGAAACTTAAAAAGTAGTATCTTGCAGAAGCCTAGATCCAAACCCAAGTACCCCTGCCCTTTGGTGCACAAATTCCTAGCAATCTTCTCCAACGATAGAGCAACCTAAGCCTCACAAATGCTCCTCTAGGGTGCACAAAAATGAAGAAGAAAGTACACCAATATTTTTCTTTCAATCGAGCAACCTAAGCCTCGCTAATGCTCCTCTAGGGTGCACAGAAATGAAGAAAGTACACCAATATTTTTCTTTCAATCATCTAGCATAGAAAAGAAATGAATATTCACCACAATACACAGAAAGAGAGAAATGAAGGAACTAGAAAGTAGGAGCAAATTAAGAGTGGAATTTTGATGCAGCATGGAGTGCAGCTAGTAGATATCATGGTTTGTTGTGCCGGTACCAGGCACCGGACCGACTGCCTGGCGGCACGGGTCGGTACGGGCCTGCGTCGTGCTGTGTCTATACCGACACAGTAGAGGATGCAGGGGAGTGGGCGAATGGGAGAGAGAAAAAGAGAGAGAAAGAAAGGGGAGAGAGGGAGGGAGGCCAGCAGAGGGCCATCGGAGGCTAGCGCCCGGACAGCAGGCGAAGGCCGCAGTCATTTTTCCTGTTTCGTCGGGCACCCTCCGCTAGCCTCCCCCCCTCTCCCTCTCCCTCTCCCTCTCCCTCCCTCCCCTGCTCGCTCTTTCTTTTTCTCTCTTTCCTTCTCCTTCTCCCTTTCCGGCAATGGTTTCGTTTCCATTGCCGGAACCGTCCCAGTCTGCCGTTGGGATGGCTTGGTACGACTGGAACCGCCCGGTTCACGACGGTTCCACCAACCTTGGTAGGTACTATGACCATTAGGACTAGCCAAGATTTGCAAGAGTCAGCAGATTTGCGAGCAAAGACCTAGCCAGGTTTCTCAATTTGTAGTAGAATGATTCAAGTGCGTTTCCTTGTTATTGAGTCCTATTTCTAGTATGATTTTGTATCAGGTTTAGTGCCTGAATTAGGTTAGGGAATGTCCTATATATGCATCTAATACATTGTACGGGTAGCCTTTTAACATATTAATAAAATTTATTGAAGATCTCTTCCTTCACCAAACGAAGGGTTCTTCAATCCAAATTGCTTCTATTTGTGTGTTGATCTTCAAAGTGTGATCCCAGCAATCAAATTGATTTCACCCTTCTCTCTATGTCAAGTTCTCTGGTGAGAAGTTTCAATGGAGAAGTTCTAATAAATAGGAGTAGATGGAGTATGTATATACTAATCTTCATATACCAATGCTTTTAAGGAAGAGATGACAAAAGAACAGAGCTTTCTCCGCAACGAATGCCATTAACCTCAACAGGTTTGACAACCGCCCATTGGACTCTTACCAAATTTCCCACGCACATGGAGATAATGAGCTTATCTAAGACTAGGTCAACCAATCAAATTGAAGACCATAAAAAAAGGAATTAAAATTCCAAGTAAGAATAATAAAAAAATAATGAAGATGTCTCTTCGCAGCAACTACATATACATAAAAGGAGAATCCAAATTAAGAAATATAATATAAAATTGACAAACTAGAGGGGAAATATACTGCACACTGCAATCAGGCAAAGCCAGCTAGTAAGTTTCTTTGTAGCAAAGCCAGCGTTAAATAAAAACAAATTTGATCACTATGAAAAAACAAATTTAGTGAACGATGTGAACTTAGGAATGTTTTCCGCAAGCCTAACCAACTCCAGCCATAAATAAGCATTTGATCTGCAGAGATGTTTCATTTCTGCAAGTAGTTATGTATATGCCCAATTAAAGTACAGTATGAAATCTTCCTTTCACATAACTCATTGAACAATATACAAGTTACCTACTAATGCATGGCTTTATAAACATTATGACATTGTCACCTAGTGAATACAATCACTTTCTGCATCTGGTTGTCATTGCAGTGATTTATGTATGACTATTATATGATGGATGTCAAGAAAGTCGTTTGTACAGATCTCTTCCAGTGGGTCCAGAAGCAGATCCCCTTCACAAGGCTTCCACATTCTACCTGTAATGTCTGTTTGTTTGCTGTGTGATGCCGTATGGAACCTAAAAAATATCTTCAAATTTGATTTGTGCAATTTTCCCCCAATATACCTATTTTGATTCACGAAGAGGCTACAATTATGGCCTCTTCCCTCCATGCTTCTGCTTTCATCATCATTCATTTGAAGCAATCTGTGCCATTGATATTGAACACAGGGTCTTGAGCCCCTTCACTACGTTTAAGATTCTGCCTAATCACTGTTGCAAACTACAAAGCCAGAAGACATCCTTCTGTGTAATTATTTCGATCATTTTGAGGCTACTATACAGAAGAAGAAAGACATATTGAAACTTTACATAATAAAACAATGCAAATGAAGAGAAAAGGTGCTTCTGGATTTTGTGCGTGACTACTACATGCCAATGAAACTGAACTTACATATGACAACATGCCCAACATTGTTGTATAGAGTGAGAAATATTAACCCATAAAAGAGGGCCCAAATTATAAAATTGAAGTCATAGAAGTGGCTATGCTAGGAGGTTGATAATTGATGTGTGATAAATTGAGGACAGATAAAGGGAGAAGCAAGTCATTAAGAGGAAGAATCAAAATTGCACCAGCTAAAGATTAATTGGTCGAGGACCTGCTAAAATAGAATAATTACATGCAAATAACACACTGCAGTGGTCCAAATGTGAAAAAGCAGATCAAATGTGTCAAAGTGGGTCAAGAAGAGTAAAGTATATGACAGAGGAAGGATTTGAATAAGTTGGAAACTGGAAGTGTAAACTGCCTGTGATTGGAACGAATGCCTTGAAAGGATTCACAAGTCAACCCTATATCTCAAAGCTGAAGTTCCCAACAACCTCAGAGAGGCCAGTTTCACTATAAATCAAGCACTGCTAGTTGTGCTAAAGAAGAAAATTGTGCAAGCAATAGTTGGAATCGAATTAAAGAATCCAGCAAGAGACGATATATATACCCGATTTCCATCAAGGTCAAATTCTTTTCCAAGTGATTCCATGACCAACTGTTGTAAATACCTACTAAACAGTAGCATGCTATCCTTGTAAGGAAGTACAACCATATCCTGTTGAAACAGGTAACATAGATGCAGATGAGTTCAATATGGCAATATGAGAATAGAAAATATAATACAAACAAATGGAGTGAATGAAAAATTACAAACCTTGGATCCCACTCCATCAGAAGCCCAATACCAACATAAAGCAAGCAAAGCTGCTGGATTATTCTTCACCTGGATAAGATATTATGAAGTGGTTAAACAAAATAAAAAAAAAAGAATGTACTAATTTGATATGAAACAAAAGGTTACAATTAATAAACTACAGGCTTTCTGATAATGAAGAAGATACATACCACAGTTGTCCGAGTTGCCTCATCCATCAATGATGCACCAGCAAGCATTTCTTTAATGTCAATGCCCTAGATGGTAGAAAATTACCAACAATAAGTCCAAACTTTCTGCATTTAAATCCAGACAATAGTAGCAAGAGAGGAACATACCTGAAGTGCGGCCGGAAGCAAACCAACTGCAGACATTTCTGAAGTTCTGCCACCCACCCAATCGAACATAGGAAATCTTGCCAACCAGCCCTCTATCCTAGCTGCGTTATCTAATAGGGAATTTTCTTGAGTGATTGCAACACCCTGCAGGAGAGTTCTGATTAGATAATAGATTACATGGAAGAAAGGAATAGATATATCATCCTATTATTTCTGATCAAAAGTTTTGAATGGAAAATGCAGCCATTTGTCACTACTGGTTAAACTATTTAAAGGAAATCATTATGGAAAAACAAATGTCTAAATTAAAATTACAAATAAGTTAGTCCGTTACTCAGCATAGCAGAATCAGAGACCGAATGTCATGCACACTTCAAATTTTACATTTAAAACACCCCCTGAGGAGGCAAGCAGTGAAGCAACCATTCTGATATTCCTGCTGAATACAGGATCCAGAACCAAGCCTTACGTTCATCTATTGTTTATTCAAGTCTACAATGTCAATTACTGTAACACCCCAAACAGTACCAAAAATTACACTCCTTTGTTAGACAAAACACCATTTGTAACTAATTCTCTGGAGTCTGCTTTAGCAAGAAGCAAAAACAAATGAAGACACCTCACATAATGAGAGTACACTTAGCAGTCTCTGCTAATACTCAAACCAGGCAGAGTGCTTATGGTCACACTAATGCCCTTAGACACAATCCAAGCATCTGGATTAAATAAGTTAGAAGATATAGCAAAGCTATAGTTACTAAGTGGGTGCCACAAGGGGCATATCATGTATTTCTTCTATTAAAAGGGAAACAAAGATCACACTCACACTCATCTTTTAGTCACAATCATAATCCTCATACAAAAGACCTATCCCATCTATTTGGATCAGCTTAATTCTCTTAACCATTTTTATCTGTGAAGAACCACCATCTACATCAACACAAGCTACTTTCACTCAGCCCTTATCTCTTCCTCCACCCCTCTTCAGATATTTCAAGAAAAAAAAAACAATTGGAGACCACACTGGCCTTGATTGCAGATAAATAAACCATCACGACTTCATATTAGGCCCTTTTTTACCCAATAAGCTGCCAACATGACATTCATAAGGCCCTGCTTGGAAGATGGTTTAGGGGGGGTTAAGTGGTGGTTATCCATTTGACCAGACAAACAAGCAAAAAGTGGGGTGTTAAAGTTAGCTGGTCAATACCCCAAACAGTGACTTAACCTGGTTAAGTATGAAGGGGGAGGGAGGGGGTTCAGGATAAAATATGTCTAACCAGAAGTTGTCTCTTCTCCCTCTTTACTTTTTCACTTTTTTCACAACCTATCCCACTAACCCTCGATTGTCAACCAAAAAAAAATATTTCTAACCCATGGAAATCTGACTAAGGTGTGGCTACCTATGGTTAAAGGTATCTTACCCCCAGTTAGATATTCAGCATCAAAACAGGACTATCTTCTTAGTTAATCTAGCAAATTATCCATAGTGCTTTAATCCTTTTCACTTGTTGGAAAACCTTAGGACCAGCATCGTGACTGTCATTTTCTGGCTTATCTAAAGAAAGCCTACCAGAAGTGCCAACACATGCTCCCCTGAAAGTAGAAGCACGTGCAAGTTCTAAGAGTGCATGCTATACAACTGTGGTATATAGGTAATACAGAGGAATATCAACATGTTGCTGAGCACTAAAACCAAAACAACAAAACAAGAGATCTCAGATTATAAGTTTTCAGCTAAGCAAATCTGTCTTATATAGTATACATAACTCGCATTAGTTGAATAAGAGGTGAAAACTACTCCACAAAGATATTTAAAATTTAATAATTATGTGAAGTACGGTATGAAACGCTGGGTATGGGGAGGGTGGAAAGTTGGCATAAGGATAACTGCCAATCATAAAGTCACATTAAACTATAAAGTTGATCCAAAATGCTTGAAATAACATTCAAGGTGGCCCTAAGAAGGAATGCTTGGCTAATAAGAATCTATAAAGCCAACAACAAATATGTGGGACAGAGCTTCATGGTTATGTTTATGGCAATGGCTCAGTATAAAACACAAATAGTAACTACCTTGTTTACATTTTCATGAGTATATCACTGACCCTAAATGATTGGGATGTTGGACATGATACAGACAAACATATAATAAAAGATATGGTTGCCAGGTACCTATGAACACACAGCAAGGAAAAGAATGTACATATCCAACAATAAAATAGAGAAAGAAAAGTAAAAAGCAGAAAAAATAAAAACCTGAGATAAAAACCTGTTTTGAGAAATTCAGCCCAGCTTCTCTAAAGGCTTTCTGTACTTCCAACAGACCATTCCGGGTTTCAGGGGTGCCTCCACTCTGAGATTACAAAGGAAAGGTAAAGGTTTCACAAAAGTGTTGTTAAAAAGCACTAATCAAAATAAGACTGCCAAAAGAAATCTCAGAAGATAGAAATCACTTATATACAAACCTTTGATATCACAATTACAAGTGTTGATGCTAGCTCAGGACCAAGTTGCGCAATTTGATGATCAATTCCAGCTGGATCTGTATTGTCAATAAATCTTATCTGGACATTTCAGAGAATAGGAACAGAGAAAAATTAGCACGTCAGCCTTGCAATACTTGTAAAACACTGATAAAACTCCTAAAATGATAGATGAGGTATTACAGGTCACTGAAAAAGATTTCATAGAACGATCAAATATTAAGTGATGTGTGTTCGAGAAACCGAAAGATGATGAATTTCTTACAAATATAAAAAAAGTAACTGAATGACCTTGGCATGCTTTTAAAGTCAAAATACAAAGCGTGATAAAAATAAGGGTCTTTATGATAAAGATTATAACACATAACTATGCACGCTGGACTTATAACTGGATCAAAAACTAAATAAAAGCACAAACTATAAAGACTAGATATTTGATTCAATTCAAAGTTGCATCAGTGCAGCTTCGAGTTGCATCTAGGAACATGAACATTTTCCATCTCAAATGTCCAATCAATGATAGTTGTTATATAGGTTCTTTGGATACTTCACATCTTCGGGCTCTTAGTGCAAAGTTCGCCGTCTCCGTACCGAACCTCATATTGGTGCCACACTAATAGAGTGTTGATATGGTACAGTATGAAATTTTTTTTGGCGTACCGACACCCGTACCGGGTACTGATACTGAACTGGTACAGTACGGTATGCTCCATACCATCCGGTTCAGGCTAATACGACATACCATGTCTTAGTGTAACTTGTGCAGCATCAACAACCCTTGTTAAAAACTTATCCCCAAGTTCCCTATCATTACCAGAGAAATCTATCATGATCAGAAACTGCCTTTAGGCTCTTATAGACATCGAATGCTCAAACATAGTATGGGAACTTCCAGCCTACAAGCATCATAACCGATTTATCCTAGTCCAAAGCGAGTCAAACTTCTTATCCTCGAATTTCTCACACTGGCTAGTTGAATGCCCATTCATTGTTTATAGATAGCAGCTAGCTAGTTGCTTATTCACTTGTTGATGAAGTAGTGTGATATGCTCTAACATCCATATGTTCCCACAAGCAACAAAATGTGTCACCATGAACAATTTGTCTATAGCCACCTTAACTATTTTTAATAGTAGTTTATGTCCATGAAATTGCAAGTCAAAGTCTAGAATTCAATCTTTCACAAAGCATTATGGGCAAAAATTGATACAATCCCGCATTTTTGGAGTCACCCTTCCCTGGTATACATTGTAAAAGTAAATGATATTTAAGTATTTTCTTTCATCATTTTAGGCCAAAATAATCATTCACCACCAAGAATAAAGTCATGTCCCGTCCAAATTGTTGTCTAATTCTTAAGCAAGATGATGTAGTCCATGTTCAACCGGCCTAGGCCTACAAAAACCCTGTCAAGCCAATCATCCAATAATTCCCGCAATCGGATATTTGCTTTCAACCATATAGATTCCTCTCATTTATTATCAGTCAAGCAAAACTCTTTACGAGTCTTTTAGTTATAACTAACCTTAATGCTAAATGTGTTTTATCAAATAAAGAGTTATTTCAATAAGCATTATGTTTTATACACCTTAAAGTAAGCTAATTGTGTTGAAATTTCAAAATTGTTAATTGAGAAGTCAAAACCAATTAATAGGACTTGACTTACATATTCATATATTTCACTTAAAATGGAAGCTTCATCCTCATCTCTCTTGAGAAAATCTCTTTTGAATTTTAAATACTCCCTTTATTGCAATATGCACTTCATCCTTAACTCCTGAGAAAGACACAATTCAAAGGGGTGTGTTCAATATAACGAAAGGGTACTGACGAAGGACCGTCCGTTAACAAGAAATCTAGGCACATTTATGTTAGGTGCAAATATAAAAATTAGAAATTTTTATTTTATTTAGAAATTAAGGAATTTTATTTTTATTTGGAACTAGAATTTTGTGGACTTTAGGATTAGAATTTTATATGGACTCTAGTATTTTATTTTTATGCGGACTCTTATTAGAATTTTGGGTTGTCTATATAAATCCGTTGCTATGTTTATTGAGAATACAGTTTGAATTATTGAGAATACAAAATATTAAGTTGCCCTCTCCCTTTGCCTTCTTCTCATCCTCATCCTCTTCCATCCTCTTCTTCTTCTCTCTCCTTCTGTTGTCCTACGTCAATTGGTATCAGAGCAAACCTCAATCAACCCCCATTGTCATAGCCTCTTCACAATCCTTAGATCACAGATCCATTGCCATCACTATTGTCGTCCAGTTCTGACCATCTAGGACGAGTCCATCATAGACCAATTGACCAACATGCTAGATATCTTGATAGGGTCAATAGACGTTCCCTCCACCTCATAGAAATGATCTGGACATTGGTAGCATTACTAGGTTATTGAAGATAGATGTGCAATCTTATGATGGCAAATTAGACCCTGACACCTTCATAGATTGGTTGGATGAGCTTGAGGATTACTTTGATTGGTATGATATGTCTAACAGAGAGAGAGTTCGCTTTGCCAAGATTAAGTTGGTAAGAGCTGCTAAAAAATATTAGTAGACTGTTTAGTAGAGCCTTCAGTGTTTAGATGAGCTGCTTGTCACCCAGTAGGCAGTAATATGGCAGAAATTAATGCATAAATGCCTACCTTCTTACTATAGGAAGCAATTGTTTAATCAACTTCTAAACCATAGGCAAACCTCAATTATATCCAAATACGTGGAAATATTTGATGAGCTTATGCTTAGGATCAGGATACAGGAAGATCCCTTTCAAACAATTAGAAGGTTTATCGATGAGCATAAAGAAGATATAAAGAGAAAAGTAGAGTTATATGCTCTTGACTCTTTGGAGGAGGCCTATCAAAAGGCCATCGCTATAGAGAGATATTTAAAAACTCCTTCTCAGCATAGTTTCTCCTTTCAGGTGAGTTAGTCTCGTCAGTCTACACCTTTATCTCAGTCAAGATCTGCTCCCAATTTAGGGTTGTTTTTCAATCAGTTTCCAAGGATTGCAATGCTAGAAATAGGAAACCCCAGTCTGTTACTCATCTTAGTGGTTCTGTAAGTGATATTCGTTCGAGTGGCTCTTCAGTACAGTGTCATCATTGTCATAATAAAGATCACATAGCTGCACATTGTCCTTAGCAAGCTTTAGCATTAGAGCAAAAGTCTTATGATCCACAAGATGTTAAGGACCAAGTGGTAGATCTCGTACAATAATCTGGGGATGAGTCTGAGTTTGAGGATGATTTAG
This sequence comes from Phoenix dactylifera, assembly GCF_051530095.1. Taxonomy (NCBI): domain Eukaryota; kingdom Viridiplantae; phylum Streptophyta; class Magnoliopsida; order Arecales; family Arecaceae; genus Phoenix; species Phoenix dactylifera. The sequence continues at coordinate 19,594,479 of NC_143204.1, forward strand.
ACATAGACGACCACTGTTGTAGTGTAGTGAGGTGTGTTTTGTCCACTGGTATGGCTAATAATGAGTGCAAGAACATTATTTTGACCACTGCCAAACCCTCATGTAAGGAGTCTAGACTTAAGAACAAACCACCCCCTTAGGTTTCTATTACAAAATTTATCTATATCCTGAAACATAAAGTTAGATGCAAAATTGCAATGAGTAATGTAGATTATAACTTTTTGTTGATGTGCATCATAGGACTAAGAAGCTTAATGTAGGAGATTATGTCATGGTTCCCATTCGTTCAAAATGCTTGCCGAAATATTCCTCCAAGAAATTGCATATCCAAGCCATTAGCCCATTCTCCATCATTAGAGAAAAAACTAGGACCCAATGCACATATACTTGATTTACTTGATCATATGAATATTACTTCTGTTTTCAATATGGAGGATTTATTACCTTATCGAGACACCTTTGAACTTCCTGTTTTGCTATCTAGTATTCCTACATGACCTTCAGTTCCTAAGGCGCTACATTTTTTTACGGCAAAGAGATGAGACTAAGACAATTTTGGATGATGAAATTGTTACTTCTTCTGATGATGGCTTCTATCGTTATCTTGTTCGATAGAAAAGCCGCCTTTCATTTGATGCTTCTTGGATTACAGAGGATGAGCTCAGCATCTTTGATCCTAAGCTTCTCGAGTGGTACTTGCAGGCAAACTCTCGGGAGTCAAGTTCTTTCCAACCAAAAGAGGATGATGAAGGACTGTCCATTAATAAGAAAACTAGGCGAACTTGTGTCAAGCGCAAATATAAAAATTAGAAAATTTTATTTTATCTCAAAATAAAAAAATACTTTTATTTGGAACTAGAATTTTGTGGACTCTAGGATTAGAATTTTATGTGAACTTTGGTATTTTATTTTTATGCGGACACTTATTAGGATTTTGCATTATCTATACAAATCATTGCTATGTTAATTAAGAATGCAACTTGAATTATTGAGAATACAGAATATTGAGTTGTCCTCTCTCTTTGTCTTCTCCTCCTCTTCTCATCCCTCCTCTACTTCTTCTTCTCTCTCCTCCTTCTGTCCTACATCAGGAACTTATGACCTTCTATATCACCATGAGATAAGATGCACTATTCCTAACTGTCCATGCAAATGCATACATCCACAAGTTATCGGTGCTAGTCATCTTTCATATTGCTCACTCCCACGGACAATTCCAACTTCATCCAACCTCACCTCTAAAATATCTCCTTTTTAGTAAGAGATGCAAGAGAAGTGCACTAACCAAAACATGGAATGCCGTACCGGCCTGTACCGGCCGGTACGGGCCGGTACGTACCGGTCCGGTCCTAGACCGGTACCGGAACGGATAAAAAACCGGTATTTACCGGTTTTTTATCCGAACCGGCCGGTACGGGTGCGTACCGGCCGGTTCGGGCCCGTACCAGCCGGTTCGGAGCCCGTACCGGCCGGTACGGGCCTCGTACCGGTGCGAACCGGCCGGTTCGCACCGGTACGATTTTTTTTTTTTTTTATAAGAATCACAGCGCCGCGCGCTGTGGTTTTTGAAACCACCGGTACCGGCCGGTACGGACCGGACCGGACCGGTACCGTACCGGTCCGGCCGGCCACCGGTACGCCGACCGGTACCGGTACGGCGGACCTTGAACCAAAATACAAGTACATCTATCAATTTACATAAATAAAAAAAAAAATCTAAAATCATATGGCAGCACATCTGTCCATCACACTTCTTTTCGCATGCATTGCACATACAGAATACCAGCAATCCCTAGTGTGAGATCTTGATTTATCATTAAACAATGGAATACCTTACATAGACTTTTTCATAAAACATTGCCAATTAGACCCACCACCATATGTTAATGGAGAAACTATGGTTAAAAACAATCCAAGGAGCTAAATGACATATTTACATTGTCTTCTCCCATCAAACGAATATTATAATATGCCCATCAAATGAATATTACAATATGTATGATCCGGTCAAATTCCACATGCCCGCAATGATAGTACACAATGCAATCAACTAGAGGACATGCTATGAACCAATTCTATCAATAAAAATACATACAGAATTTCTCCTCAGCTTATGCATTTCATCATGATGCTCAAGAGGATTTATAATGTACCTAATGTGCTCAGCCAGCCCATGTTTGAACTGTCCACTCAGTGCAGGTCAAAAGCCTGTCAAGTTCAAACCTAAGCAAGTAGCATTCTATGCACTTTTGGTATTCTTCCAGATAATATTTAAGCAAATATATGGGAGAAGTGTTAGTTTTCTTTGTCATTAGCAGAAAATTTTGTGGGCATTTAATGTATAAAGTGTAAACAATCTGCGATGATTTCTGATTCATTTGCTCCCTTTAACTTTTGTTGGACTTTACATTTGAACAAAAGGCAGGTTTGGGTGGAAAATGTTTGATGCAATAAGAGTTTATCATTTGAAAAAAAAAGCAGATTTAGGACACCTGGATGTCCAGAGAATAGAGTACTGACATTTCATTTAACTAGGATATTCTTATCCAAGCAAGAGGCCTAGGCTCCTAAAAGAATCATAAAACTATAATTTTAATAATACTAAATATAATTTGGTCCGAGATTATCAATCAAGAGACAAATCCTTCACCTCTTAAAAGAATTGTATTACTCTCATGGGCAGATGCACCATGTCAAGTTACACAATAATGAAAATGGTTCCATCGCATAAAAGAATTATGGATCTAGTTTTGCAGATTTCCTTTCCAATCTAAGAATTCTATGTTTAGAAATGTTAAAAATTATGAAAGCTTACATTTGATTACGAAGTTATGTCATGGCTCATTATAACTTGTAAGTGGAAACTGTGGAACTTGTGATCAGCATAGAAAATCATGCTTGATTGGTTTATAGGAAAGTTCCACAGTTCCACTGGACTGAAAATAGTGGTACATTGTCCTCCAAAAGGCTCAAATAGAAAACAAGTTTCCAAAGCCATCCTACTTATTTAACTTTTTTGATGCATTTCTTCAACATATCAACAGAAATCAAGACCGCAGCTGTCATCTCTTTTACTGGATAGGCATGTAATTTGTGGTAATATAAGCTTAAGGAAAGGGATGCAAAATATGTATTTAAATATTTTCCTGACAAGCACAAGAATGCAAAACTGGAAAGAATAAAAAATAGAGGGAAAAAAAAGGATACCCATATATCAAGTCCCTCTAGGCTGAATGAGTCCAAAAACACATACATAGGTGGGTACTAATGATTGGTATGCAAAACATATACCATATAATTGGAAACATTAGTTAAGAAAACTTATGTAAAGTGGACACATGACCTCCAGATTTCCTGGTTATGTCGGCTGACCTATTGAAAATCAATGTAATGAAATAATAATTAAAAAAACATAATCTTGGAGGCATACCTTGAGAGGAGGATTGTCAGGAGCCAGTGCCTCAGCAACAAACTGAGGCCCTAGAGCTGAACCTCCAATTCCCACGGAAAGCACTTGGGTAAAGCGACCAGCTGGAGAAGACGGAGGCTTAATCTGTTTTTGTTTGAAAGTCAAAAGATGATGAAAACAAACTTCTGGGTGAAAACAGAAAAAAAAACTCAAAGCCACGGAACACAAATTGTAAATGATGCAGTTCTTATATATGTACCGCTAAGACAAGAACAAACAACTAGCAGAACTAGTATCAAAGAGGATTTCCCCCCTTAATTAATGCAGTTATGAATGTCGAGATATTCAGAAGAAGGAGAACATTTCATCAATTTAGCATGTCATGGAGCAGCCTCAATTCAGAAATAGGTTCCCCATCCTATCCGTTAGTATTGAGTAAACATCAATATTCAATGCTACACCTTTTTTCCTTGGATAGATTTCTTAATATGTCCTATTTTCTTAAGAAACAAGCTATTGATAGCTTCAAGAACTTCATAACCCCTCGCTCTCAACTGGCAGTTTTGTGCACCAATTGCAAAAGTTTGATTTTTAAAAGTTCAGGTTCCATTTTCAGTCAGAATTTTTTTTAAATAACTTAAAGGCTATTAACTTAAAGATCAGGTTTTGCTATAAAGAACGATATCATCAAAATAGACAACTAAGAAATGACCAATAAAAGGATGATTGACATAACTGTAATGAATCTGCTAAGAGAACTAGTTAGCCCAAAGGGCACAACCAGCCATATGAACCATTTTTTGTCTTGAAAATCATTTTCCATTCTTCACCTAGTTAAATATAAATTTTGCAGTAACCACTCTGAAGACAAATCATGCCATCATATTCATCAAGTCATCAAGTCTAGGCATGGGTATTTTTTCAGTTATGACCTGGTTGTCAGTAAATCATCCAAATGTCATCTTTCTTTGGTTTGAGAATTGTGGGGATAGCTGATGGACTCAAATTTTGTCTAATAAAGTGCTTCCATAGAAGCTCATCAGCCTGCCAATTCAGCTCCGTGTTTTCAGTTTTGCTCATCCTATGATGTGGCACATTAGGTAGGGATGGCCTTGGAAACAAAACTATGACATGTCAAATGACCCTCATAGGTGGTAACTCTTTAGGTAACTGACTCATCAGGTGTAAGATCAAGACAAGTCTTGAAGCACCTGTAATAATTTAGAATACCACAATGTCAGATTTTGGTGGCGTTTCTTTCCCAATTTTAGCCACTAAGGCATACGCCAAACCTCGTTCCTTCCTCTTATCTTCCAATTTCTTTTTATTTGGAACGGTCAGAGGCCTCGTATCTTTTGCATTTCGCTTGTTATCCTTCTTTCGAACCCTTTTGTCCATGATGGATGGAAAGGATCAAACACGATTTGCTTGCCATCGAAATGAACCCCAGCCAAGAAGAAAAAGGAAGAACGGACTGACCTTAGCACTGATGATCTCATCAGCAAACCTGCAGATGGCATCGAGCGTCTTCTCGATCTGCAACACCAAGAACGACTTTGGCGCGAGCTTCGGATTCCTCAGCCAGTAGTGTCCCACCATCCTCCCCTCATCGGGGTTCGCGATCGCCCCCTTCTCGAGCTCCTGCATCGCCCGGAACGCCTTCTGGAGCCTCGGCTCCATGCGCTCAAAGAACTCGTCCGTGAACCCTATCCTGCTGACATCGAGGTAGAGTCCCAGCTCCTTGTGCTGGTAGAGCCAGTCCACGTACCGATGCCAGAGGTTGATCGGGTCCTTCTCGATGGCCCCCGCCTTCTTCTCCACCGGCTCCGCGGCGGCGCCGCCGGCGGCGGTGGATCGGGAAAGGTCCGCGATGGACTGTGGCGGCCGGGCGTGGCGGAGGCGATCGGAGGGACCGATCGGCAGCGATATTGCATCCCAGCGGAGTGATTTCAACGGGAGGAGGGATCGGCAGGGGCGGAGAGTGGAAGAAGGCGAGCAAACGCCGGAGATCGAAGCCATGGAAGATCGAGAGAGAAGAGGAGAAAAGCACCAGAAATAAATGGGAAGCGCTCGCGGCTTTGGGCCCGAGAGCAGCTGGACAGGAGAGCCGGGGTTAAGGTGGGGAGGCTTTATATGCGGACGCAGGCAGGGAGCTCAGGTGGGCCGGTGGGCGGTGGCTCGTGGGAGAGACGGCGGGAGGCTTTCGCACGTGTGGGTGGCGTCGCTGGCTTTGGCTTTTAGTAAGGGGAGGCAAAATTGACACGTGGTGGGGAGGGGCGATATTCAGAAGGAACGGCGGTTGCGTGATGGGTAGGATGGGATGGATGACCCAACAAATCGACGGCTGTGATCTTTAGCTCATGGCCCAAATACTGATATTTGCTTTGTTGGCTAGATATTATTGGATGTTCTTTTTGCTGCTTGTTAGCTTGTGATTTACCATCGACGGCACAAAAAAAAAAAACACTAAAAAGCGGAGAAAGGTCTTTGGGGCAAAGACAATATTAGGGGACACCTTTTTTGTGATTTTCAAGTGAAAGGACCCTTCGTGAAGTCGTCAGGCCACAGCAATTGATTGACAGCCAAACGTGGAAGGAAACAAGAAGGTTGCGGTCATTGGTAGCTTGGTATTTGTTTGAAGGGGCATTTGCCCTTCAATTGGATTTTTTAATACGGAGCATATAAAGTTGCAGCTGAACTCAAACTATTGTGATGTGGCCTTTTATAATTTATGTAATTTTAACATATTTCAATTCAAATGAGTTGACGAGAAGAAGGGTAGGTAGAAATAATTTTGTCAATGTCAGATGTGCCGTCCTTGTCCTCCTGAAGCCATGTGATTATTGTCTACACCATCAATCTCAAGCCATCCAAGCCTGACAAGATTAGTAAATGACATGTTGAACACCAGCATTCAAGTATCTATATGACATTTCATGTGATGAGAGTAGCATTGCTCTGGAAAATTATTGTGTATATATTGAGTTTATAAGTTTTAAAGATTGAGCCCAAATCAACTAAGACATTAGTTATATATTGACCTCACCTGATTATTATAGAAATACTAGTTCGAGTTTAAATCAATTTATTCTATTATAACATATCTTTTGTAACCCCAAAGAAAAAGGACTTGAGTTTCCTAAAAACTGGATGTATTGAAGGCTTGAGTTTGTGAGGGAATCTTATACTTTACAAAAAAAAAATTATATATATAGTGAAGTTTTTGCATCATCTCTGTCTTTAAATATACGTCACTAGATCGAACGATATAAATAGTACATGCTCTCTTTTTTTATTATTATTTTTTATGCCTATCGCAACAAATATTGAGATGTTGGATACTCACAACTAAAATGTGACATGTTGTTAAAGTTGCCGCATAAAAAATGTCCTTTCCATGTAGATTTGTTTGGAAAAACTCTATTGTGGATTGGATGAAAAATAAGATATGTCTTAAGAGTATAATGTATGTGCAAGATTCATGCCATTTATGATAGAATTATTTGACTCTACTAGAAAAAGTTTGATAATGATTGTGTACATGAGGATGGACATATATTATATATTTAAAATAAAGTTCATGCTTATATAGAGTTTTTCATTAGTTATATAGATACCGATATTAAAGTGCTTAACCATTATTAAATTTCATTATATAACATACAACATAAATTAATAACAAATGTATTAATGTGCTTCGCTATTATTAAAGCTCATTACTTACTATGCAAAAAAAAATATGTATTAAAACTTTTTATTTATTATAATTTATCATATTTGTATTTCAAAAATAGTTTAAAAAAAGAGAAAAAACTGTATCCTTCGTATAGTGTAAGGTGGATATTAACATATAGATAATAATAATAATAAGAGTTCCTCTATGGAGACTCAGCTTATGCGTACAAAGTTCTTCATTTACAATATAAATATTGGTATTAATGATGGAGATTTCTGATCCTCTGTTATTAAAGTTCAATGCTTAATATACTACAAAAATTTAGTTATGGTAGCCTTCTATTCATTATAATATGTACAATGCTGCATTGTATGCCGAAAATAATTGAAGAAGGGACTAAAAAAATAGTACTGTGTGCATTATGGGGTTTGTATGATAGTTGAAACTTATTTTGTTGTTGGAGCATGCCGAACTGAAAATTATAATTCTTCTATTCATTAAAACGTAAAAAATGTTTGAGAATACTAGAAATACTAGTAACCAAGAATACCATAACTAGTGTGGCATATATATATATATATATATATATATATATATATATATATATATATATATATATATATATATATATATATATTGGTGAAAAAAAAGGAAGAAGGGGGCGAGGAGAACCTGACCCCACACTGCTCCCCCCTGCTGGAGCATGTTCGACTCAGGTTGCAAATTTTCGCGCGCCCTCTTCACCCATGGTTATCCACGTGTGAGTTCGTCACCCCAGCACCACTTCGGTTGCCAGTAGACCAATAGCACTCCCACCAGCAGCGTTCAGGCGTGAGGCATCTGGTCTCCAAATTTAATCGACGCTCGTGTGTTTCGAATTTGGACCATCCTGATGGAAGACAGGCCTGGGCTACCATCTCGGTGGCTGTGGCATATATTTTTGATGAAGTATTTGTGGACGAAGATGCTATAATGGTGAACTTTAAGCCCCATATCGTGAGAGAGAACGAGAGAGAATGAGATGGAGACCAATTAGCGTTGTAATTTGCCTGGGATGCACTACCAAGCGGTGTGACAACTGACAGGAATGAGTCCCGAGTGCACACAGACCTTCATGAGTGACCCATGAATAAATCAAGAACCTCTTAGCTTCGTCTAAACTTCCTTCGCACATTATTACAATACAAAAAATATCAACAAAGGAAATTTCCTTAATATCATCGTCCGTTATCACCTATTTTCATTCCACCTTTTGTTATTCCGACGATGTCAAAGATACCAATAGCGAGTGCTAGATCTTTCTATCTTTCCTTGCTCTCTCCTCCATCTCATTTATTAGATTATACAACTTGCTTAGGAGAAAGAAATAAAGACGGAGTGCAAGACAAAGCTTCAAAAGATCATTCTTTGGATTGTTGACTGGATAGATATTCGTCGCACCACACTTGGATAGATATTCGTTAGCTTGGCATTTGCCCCAAACTAACCTAAACCTACTTACTTCAGCAGTGGATTTTCCTCATGCACGGAAGTGTACTCTCTCCATCAAGCCGGATATGAAGATTACCATAATAGCCATTACCTTGAATCATTAGATGATTATAATGCAATTCGAGACGGTCACACACTACAGGCAAAGGAGGATTTAACGACATGTTTTTGCCGACGCTTGCTGCAAGCGTCGGCAATGTCCCGCAGAGCGCCAAGAATAGCCGACGCATTTTAAAAGCGTCGGCAATATACGACGGTTGCTAGCGTAGAGTTGGCCTAAAACGACGCTTATTAGCGTCGTTGAAAACCAAACCCGCGTCCGCCCTCCTCCTCCATCCTCGATCGACATCCTCCTCTGCCTCCTCCTTCTTCTGCCTCCTCCTCCCTCCCCTCCGGCCTTCTTCTGTTGCAAGAAACCGGTTCTTCCTCTCCCTCCGCCCGCACCCATCCCGCCTCCTCTCTCTCTCTCTCTCGCTCTCTCGCCCTCTCTCGTTTCTTCTTCGCCCCGATTCTTCTCCCTTCCCCCCTCCCGTCGCCTCGATTCTTCTTCATCCTCTCCCTCGGAACCCCGCATCGCCTCCCATAAAAAATGACCGACGCCGAGCCCTCCTCCCCCTCCTCCGCCGCCTCCACCGACTTTTCATGCGCCGCCGTCTGCTCCACCTCCGCCACCGCGGCCGAGGCCAGCCCGCGGCCGTCGTCGGTGTGCTCCGCCTGTGGCGGCCCCGCCGCCTCCATCTCCTCTGCCGCCGGCCGCCACTTGGCTTCGTCGCCGATCTCTCCCACTCTGTCCGCGGCCGCAAGATCTCCGCCACTTTCCTTCTTTCAAGATCTCTGTCATTAATGCAGTGAATAAAAGGGGAGCGGTTAGGGATACAGTACGGATGCAAAAACGGCTTTATTATTATTGTTATTATTATTGTTATTATTGTTGTTGTTGTTGTTATTATTATTATTGTTATTGTTGTAACTAGCCTATTAGAACAATTTATCTGTTATGAAATTTATTCTGATGATCTACAGAGCTCTATTTTCTGTTTTCGCCGCATTCAGATGCATCTATTGCTTGTTGACCATGGGGGCATTTCTTCTCCACTCTTTTTCAAATCCGCCTTTTCTTATCAACTTGTTCCTGGATCGTTCTACAGCTGTGGAGATGCCAGGAAAACATGTGGTCACTTATATTTGCTGGATTACTTTTATTTTTTTGTATCTTGTTGCATTTGAGCTTTTCTTTCATTTGACCTCTGAAGGGCCTTTTGAACCTTGTGTCATTTATTTTTCTCACAAACTTTTAGTTCAGTAATAAGGGACCCCTTAAGGTTTATCTGAGTGCATTTACTAAGATTCTCTCTGATTTAGTATCTGGAAGTTCTTTGCTTTGATGAGTTTACTTCAAATGTCATGCCCTTCTATTTCATATCCTTTATCATCTCAGCAAACTTTTTTTTTTTCAGTCCAATACATTTTTTCCCTGTCGCGTTGGTTAGATAGCTTATTGAATGGTTAATACATGCATCAAGTTATATGGTGCATCCCCTGGATCTTGCCATAGCTTATATTGCTCTTAGACAGTTACTGTTTCTTCTTATTATTAGTCTACAGCTGCTGCAATTTCCATTTCTAACTAGCAACTTCTTGTGGTTGCAAGGTTTCATTGTTTTGTTGAACCTCGTTGTAACAGGAACTCCACCTGAAAATGAAGGGAGGAAAGGGAAAAGGGGCAACAAAGAAGGAAACTAGGGAATTACTGAAGCTAGCTGAGGACAGGTTACTTGAGCTTTTTTAATGCTGCATCCAGTCAACCTTTGCGATGAAATTGCTAACTTCATCCTATCTGCTGTTGTAGCTTACAATACTTTCTGTTTGTGATGATGGCTTATGATCCATCTTATTTACTGAGTAAACTGATTGAGCCTATGGAGCATGGAAACACTGAGTTTAAGTGCAGATGCACACATGAGGTTCTAGGCACATTTGCAGCAAGGCTGGGGCACACAAGTGGTCATTTTGTAATTATATGAGTATTTCCTATGAGTGAAACAAATATATGTTATGACAGAGGGTCCTTCTTCTGCACGTTCAACATTAAGGATTTTACTGTAGCCAAGATCCCTTTGCAGAAGAGAGGTTTTCAACAGGCTATGTTCTAGAAATATATTTGAAGTAGGGATGCGTTTTTGTGCTTTTGGAAGATACTACGATATTGGGAATCTACATTGATAAAATTAAGTATTTCATGAGGTTGCATAACTTTTGTAGATGACAATGTTCAGAACACATGTATGTGCAAGATGTAATGAGGGAATTAATGGAGAAAGATGGATAAAGGATAAATTCTAATGTATGGGCTATAGTATTTATAGGTTGCGTTCATCAATGGCTAGTTGTGAAGATGGGAAATCTCAGTATATGGGAGGATTTTGACATAATGTGTAATAATTGCTGGAGATGGTACACAAACACCATCTTTGCATTTGTGATGGTTGCTGTGTATGCTTCTTTTTTCTGTTTTTCATAATGGTTGGGAAATGCAAGGCTGCTAGGAAGTGAATAGGACTAATATAGTTTATGGTTTTGTATGTTTCTCTATTTCAGGAAGGTTGGGAAACGCAAGGCTGCTATTAAGGCAGATAAGAGTAGCAAAAGACAGGCCAAGAAGGAAAAAAAGGCCGAAAAAGATCCTAACAAACCAAAGAGGCCTCCTAGTGCTTTCTTTGTTTTCCTGTAAGTGCCCTTGCAATTCTCTTGTTTCACGTAGAGGCTTCTACTTTGTAGTTCTACATTTTGTTTCCAGATATCATTAACTTCTTGCAACTTTAATGTTGCAGTGAAGAGTTCAGGAAACAATACAAGCAGGAACATCCCAATGTGAAGGCTGTCTCAGTTGTAAGGAGATACACAGACAGAATCTACTATACTTAATCATTATCGAATCATCAGTTATACTTCGATTCATGGATTTAAGTGACATTTGATGTTGTTACTGAAGGTTGGTAAAGCTGGAGGAGAGAAGTGGAAATCATTGTCTGATGCTGTACGTATTATTTTTCAGTTAAAGAAATAGAAATCTTTTCAATAAATCGCATAATAATGATGACAGATCTGGGATTCTGGCTCAGTATTTCGGAACTCTGTATGTCTTTTTGTTTGCTTTATCTGTGCTAAGATTGCCTGTGACTGAAGTGGTCTTGTCTTGATGGTCGTTAAGATGTATATAACTATTTTAATGCATACAGGCTTGACCTTATTTTAGTTGAATTTAAATGTAAAACTATAGATAGTATGGCGGTGAATGTTGGGCTTTTTATAGTAGAATCTTTTCCTATCTTTGTTATCGGAAACTTCTGAATGATGGTGGCTCCTCTCATATTGCACATCGTATTGCAAATAATTTGTTTTTCTTAATTGTCAGGAGAAAGCTCCATATGAAGCCAAAGCTGCAAAAAGGAAGAGTGAATACGAAAAGCAAATGTCTGCCTACAACAAGAAACAAGTACTAAACAAAGCTAGTCTTCTTGCATGTTTGAATGGTAGCATGTGGAACATTACTTTACAATGGTCCCTGGTTTATTTTGCTATACTTTTTATTCAGGAAAGTGCGACTGATGACGGTGATGAGGAATCTGATAGGTCAAAGTCTGAAGTCAATAATGAGGATGAAGAGGAAAGTGGAGAGGTAAGCTTCTTAGAGCTCTTCCAGTGATTAAGATTATGCCGCATTATGTGACAATAAGTTGTAGAAACCTTTTTATTCATTTCACATTCTTTTCAAGGCATAAGGAAATAGACCCTACTCCTATTAGGAAAGAGGAAGGGCCTTCCTCCCTGTCTCTTCAGATGGCTCATTTTCAGGGCTGTTTGTTTTGTTGTGGGCTGAATAGTTTATCAGATTGATTTATGTTGAACTTTACTTGTTTGAGCCTTCCATGTCTGTGATTTTTTTCCTTAGCACCCTAAATCAGCTTAGGAGATCTCCTGGACCACTTGGAAGGAGATGCGCTGTGCTTTTAAAAAGAAGAAAGCTTGTTATTAATGTACTTGTGCATTATTTAGTCAGATGCTTTTCAACTTGTCCTCGCAGATCTAAGTAGTAGGAAATTTCTAACATTGCCTTTAGACTATCTTTTTGATAACTGGAAGAAATTAAATTTTTTAAAGTTTTGTGGCTGGAGAGTAGTACAATTTGTGGACGTGCGATTTGTGGGGGTTTCTTTGCCAGCATGTATGTTTTGTGGGGTCAGGTAGTTGTAGCTTCTCTCTTTTCTATTTGTTCTAGAGGACTTGTTGCTTCAGGTAGCTCTATTTGCAAATGCTGCATCTTATTTCTGTGACCATGTTTTGGTTGATTTGTCTGGTTTTCATCTGCACTTTACCGTTTCTAGGCTCTACAACCGGCTAGTGAACTGTCATCATCATCTTCACCTTGTGGTCTTTCCATGAATGTTAGTTTGAATCCATTGCATGTTATGCTTGAATGCCAGGTTGTGCAACCTAGCACGAGGCCTCAGTCTATGTAAGATTTGGTGCTTTGATTGTCGTTTCTTAACCAAAGCAGCTGTTTTGTTTTTCTCTTGAATAAAAATGTGCATCGCTCTTTATGATTTGTAAAAGGAAAGAAAAGGTGCAGATGTTTCTGCATTTCTTCTGTCTGCATGAAGAATCAATAGCGGTGTATGACAAGCCTGCTGTCATTTTATTTTATTTTTTGGAAATCATGAGCATCTTTTGTACGTTAAATTTTGGGAATTGTCATTTCTGATGTGAGTGTTACTGCAGGAGGAGGAAGATGAGGATGAGGATTGAAAACGGGGACATCTTGACTACTATGGCATTACAGAGAAGCCTGGATGTGTGACTGTGCCGTAGGTCAAAGTTGCCGGCCTTTGAAATGATAAACGATGTCGTTCTTGTGCCTTTCTATTTCCATGTTAGGCTTTGTATATTTGTTTCACTTATCTTGCTTTTATTCCCAGTGGAACCTATGCTTGCAAAGGATACTCATCCTTGTATTAGTCTTATTAGTTGCTATTTTTTAATCCCAACCATAAAACTATGATAAATCCCTTTTGTTGGAGCATTTGCATTCCTGACGGTGGTCATATTATCTACTCGAATTTGATGATGCTTAGGTATCTGTGTTCATGGCAACGTGCTATTGGATAATATTTAGTGAATTATTGATGCAAGTTGGGGATAAAACTGGATTGGGCTAGTCGGAAGTTGGGAATTATTGATGCTAGTCGGGAAAAGCCGTTTTTGCCGACGCTTTAAAGCGTCGGCGAAAACGCAAAACTGCGCTTTATCGACGCTTTAAAGCGTCGGAAAAGCGTTAAAGCGTCGGCAAAAACGCAAAAGTGGATTGGGCTTTATCGACGCTTTAAAGCGTCGGAAAAGCCGCTTTTGCCGACGCTTTAAAGCGTCGGCGAAAACGCAAAAGTGGATTGGGCTTTGTCGACGCTTTAAAGCGTCGGAAAAGCCGTTTTTGCCGACGCTTTAAAGCGTCGGCAAATCCCTGTTTTTGCCGACGCTAAAAGAAAGCGTCGGCAAAAACCGGACCCACGCCCACCTGCCCGACGTCTAACCCACGCTTTGGGGTGCGTGGGCTGGAAATTCGCCGACGCTTAAAAGCGTCGGTAGAGACCAAAAAAACCGCCGGGAGATATCATTTCTTTTGTAGTGACAGTACAACTCTAAGTTGTGAAAATACGATTTACAAGAGATTCAGGATCCTGTGGCTATAAATAAATCCAAAAATCCTCCGTGAAACATAACGGCTCAATCACTCAATCATTTCTGAATACCGGCAATACTCTGTATCTTCTTCTTCTTCTTCTTCATTTCCTACTAAAAGAATTCTCTCCGACTTAAGCATCGGAGGAAGGGACCGGTCGGAGCCAATTTGGCGAGCTCTTTAATATTGTTTAGCGGTCCACATCATCGATTCGGAATCATCATTCGAAAATTTTTAATTTCATTTAACTCAAAGATGAATTTTAATATATATATATATATATATATATATATATATATATATATATATAATATGTTAATATACATCAGGGTATTATAATATAAATCAACTAAAACAAACTATACCATATGAATGTGTAATTATAATTAAGTGAAAATATATGAAAATAGATATAGTTATTGAGATGAAGAAAAGAGAAATTAGGTTAAATAAGAATTCACTCAATGAATTAAGAAAAATATTTAGAATGAAGGAAGAGGAGGAGAATATTTATATAATTAGAATTTTTTGGATGGACCGGGCCGGCTTTATTTTTTATTTTATTTTATTTTATTTTATTATCGAAGTTAGAATTGATGATATATGGATCAATGTGGTGTCAAAATATATAAGACCATGACTGACTTGAAATTTAGATCGATTCAATTTTTGAACATGATCCAATCCATAGGTCTTAGAATGTGGTTGGATTGGATCTGATTTGGATCAGATTGGGTCCGCGAACGGGTCGTCCTCAGCTTTTTTTTCTTTTGGTAAAAGACCTATATGAAGATTCAAGAAGAAGGAACTCTCAAAAATCGATGGTACCACCGAGGTGGTAGCCGAGTGAGAATGGGGCCTATCTTCTACCAGATTGTCTAGGTTTGTAATGCGCGGGCATCGATTAAATTCTGAGACCAGATGTCCCATACTTGGACGCTGCTGATGGGAGTGTTACTGGTCCGCTGGCAATAGGAGTAGTGCTGGAGTGATGTGCTCATACGTGGGTAACTATGTGTGGGGAGAGCACACGGAAATTTACGACCTGAATCAAACATGCTTCAGCAGGGAGGGGCCCAATGGAGGTTGCTACGCAGGTAAGGTTCTCTTCGCCACCTTCTTCTCTTTTTTTTTTTCTTTTTTTTTCCAAAAAAAAAAGGATGGTGACGTCATACGCCCAAGCTGCGACCTATAAAAGTTTCACACCCGTGCGATTGTCCAGGGGCCAAGGCTTTTCCACGTTCTCGCTTTGAGCAACTCTCGAATCTTCTCTTCCCTCAGACCCTCACCGAAAAGGGGGCATCTATATCCCGCCCTCTCCTCTCTTGGGCAGGAGAAGTGACACAGTGACATCGGGAGAATGTGGTGGGAGTGGGAAGAGTTCAGAGAAGAAGCCGAAGAAGAGCAAGAAGACTCTCCCATAGATTTCGATTTCCTCTCCCTCTTATCCAAGCCAAAGGTAATAAACCACCTCCCTCTCCTTCTCTCCCTCCGTGCGTCCCATTTCTTCTCTCGTGCTCGAGAAATTAACCCTTTTCCCCTATCAATTAATTCTCCCAGAGAGCTCTAAGCTGTTCCTTCCCTACTTTTTTTTCCTTTTCTATCGTTGGTTAATGGAAATTTTTGTTTTTTTTTCTTTTTCTATCGTTGGTTAATGGAAATTTTTGTTTTTGGGTATGCTTTGATGTTGAGTGTTTTTGGATTTATAGTTCAATTGTTGCGGAAATTCAATGCTGAAGGTTGATGGAATAATTAGTTTAGTTCCTATATCTTTGATGTATCGGTAAATTTTTGGTTAGAGTAAGGGTTTCTGTATGAATTGGGATGGGAGAGGACTGGAGAGCATTATGAATCCTTGTTCTTCACACTGGCCAAATATCATCAATCCAGTGAATCACTATTCACCTGTAAACAATTTTGGTTGGATTTCACATGCTGAGTTGAGAATCACCATCTCATAAATGGGTGGTCCTGTGCATGTTTGTTATCTTTCTTCTTTTTTATTTTTTTCTCACTTATATGGAAGCAAAAGGACTTCATTTTATTTTTTATGTTTATTTTAAGCAATCTGATTTCTACCATGTACGAGGAAATTTGTCTCTCAATAACCTGCAACTCACATATTTTAACTCTTTCAGCTCGCCAGTCAGTTCCCCAGTTTCATTCCCCTCCAGTCCTTTTGATATCAAGCCTTAATTGTTCCAGGTTGGAATTTTTAATGATTTGTTTTTTTTTGTTATAATAAAAAAATAGATTTGGCTGCATTTGAGCAGATCTCCACTCAGATCTGATTGCTCGGATGATGGGGTCTTACATCATTAATCCGTGTTGTTGGATGTGATCTACTATCTCTGAACTGCTTATACACAAAAAAAATATTTGTTTTAGAGACTCTTAGCCTATGCATCAAGTGGTCAAAAAAAAAAAAGACAGTTTAAATAACATGAAACAATATATATTTTTTGATCACTTGATGCATAGGCTAAGAATTTTTAAATTATATGGTTTTTGGAGTGCAAGCAATTTAGTGGTAGCTGATCATATCATCATCGATGTGGGTCTCTCATTATATCTAGATATGATCAGATCTGAATAGAGATCGACTTGAGTGTAGCCAAGTATATCTCTATAATCAATATTTGCAAATTTTGGATTTAGCTAAATGTATTCAGAGTGGTTCTATGTGTGGAAGTAGGGATACATTGCCAAGATCAAAATAAAACCATACCTGATGGTTGAGTATAAATAAAATTCATCGCAAAAGATTGATTGTCAGAATGCGGCAAAAATGAAAAGGCATGGGTGAAAAAAGGGTTTTGCTTTTGTATATCTTTGAGCTTCTCTAGTAGAGCCTGTATGCACAGGTATGAAAAATTTAGAAAAAATATAAAATTGCTTATCAAAATTAAGGTTGGAATTGTTGCTAACATTATATAATTTATCAGTGGACAAATACAAGTAAATTAAGGTTGGAACTATTGCCCTCTCATGTTCTAGACAAGTTCAATATCTATTGGCAATATAAAGATGAATTTACCAGAATGAATATAATCAACATACATACAGAGGCTATGGGAATTAGACTTTCTATGTGTACATGTCACGAACGTATATCAACTCCTACCTATGGAAGCAATGTTTGGTGCTAGGCAATTAGCGTCCATGTCATGTCAAAAGTTCTAGCATTGGGACCCTTATGCTATTTGCAACTTTTATTTGGAAAATATATACTATATTTGCTCCTTCTGCTCTTGGTTCTAACTCTAATATTATGCGGGTTCCCAATTCTCTCTTTATGTCTTATCTGTATCTTTAAATCCACATTATGAGTGGCCCAAGCACTATCTAGTTCGATATCATGTAGGTTCCCACTCGATCTGGACCCTTTTCTTTGGTGCTTGTCTCAAGATTGATTGATGAACCCATTTTTGTATCAAATATTGGATGTCCATTTCTGAAGATAACTGTTTTTTCTACCATTGCATACAATTAAAAGAAAGCATCAATTCAAACAAAGTATTAATTTTGATCATTTTGGAAGTCGTTTGTCCCTTCGTATAAACCACATCCTCAGCTTCTTTCACATTCCCAATAGGACCTCTTCTTGGATGATGTTTTATTTACAAAATTACATTACATGTTCTAGAATATATGTTTTAGTACATCATTAATTTTAATGAACTCCAATATTATCTCATGCTTTTCTAGGCACATAGTATTTCCTTGTTTGCACCAAAGGTATTATCTCTTTGACATTTATATCAATACTTGTGGTTGGATACTGGTGTTTGATAGGTCGTTGCAAGCTTATGCATTCATGAACTTTTTCGTTTGACCATGAGGTGCTAATTCTTTTGAATAATTGATTTTGTGTTTTTGTGATGTATTTGGAATAAATTGTTTTGAGTTTATTTGTTATATGTAGTTCAGTGCTTTCATAGCTTCCTAGCTATTTTCTTCATATCTTGATTCAGGATTTATCTATTGTCAAAAAAAAAAAAAAATCAGTATGATGTTCATGTAAAGTTAACACCTCTTGTTTGTTAACTCTGACTATGGACATTGTATCATAACTTTATGTGCAGGATTACTACAGAATACTGGAAGTTGATTATGATGCTACTGAAGAAACCATTAGGTCCAACTTCATTCGTTTAGCATTGGTTTGTACTTTTCCCATATGTACACTTTCATTTTGCGACCATGTATTTTGTTTCTTAACTTGGACTAAAACATTAACTAAATCGAAGTCTGTTCCACAATCCCTCTGTCATTCAATTCATGAGACAACTATAAATACACCATGAAATGTCTTTTTTCATGAAACTGATGTACCTTTAAATATTTGGTGACAACAAATTGCTGAAACTGTTTCATTTTTTCGTTTGTTACAGAAATGGCATCCGGATAAGAAAAAAGGAGAGGAAAGTGCAACTTCAAAATTCCAAGAGATAAATGAGGCATACAAGGGTAAGTTTGTCATTTCACTGAAGAATTTGTGCGAGGGGAAACTGTCTTATTTACTTCTATGTTTTCTCAAAAAAAAAAAACCCTAAGCATTTTGCATCATTGGTAGCTAGATAATACTGTGGTGCCTTTCCACATTGTCATCCTAGTGAGTAAATGCAACCGTTCTTTAATATGAGGGCTTATGCTTATGTGATAAAATTTATGATAACAATTTCAAGCTGTCATGAACCAGGGCTTGTTCCAGTGGTCAAACCCCTCTACCAAACAATCAGAGGTTCTAGGTTTGAATATGGGTGATGCATTCCCCAAGTATTGGGGCCTAGGTAATTATAGCATGGGCTGGTCTCCCTCCCTTTCCCTCAGAAGTAAAAAAGCAAAAACGATGTTGTCGCCATTTATCTTATTGCTGAGATGAAAAGGAATATTATTTACTTGCGAAGATTGGGAGCTGGAAGCTGTTTTGCTTATCTTTACAAAGTTACTACATAACCTATGTCATGAACATGTTCAGGGACTGGTATTAGGAGCATTACATGAATGGAACTTTAGACTTGTGATATCATATGGTGATCAAGAGGTCATTGGTCATCTACGCTCTTTGTTTCAGAAAAGGTTTTATATAAGCAGGCATTGTCTGATCAAGGAATGATTCTTGGTAATTGCAGACCTCATTAACAATATTGATTGTGGTACTGACTGCCACAATTAGCTTTAAAGTTTAAACAGCTAAAAATATTCTCCCTTTGAGGTCCTTAAGGGTATGGTTGCTGTAAGTTTACATAGTCTTGAAGACTTGGGTGACCATTGGTTGTGTGGTGGGATGATGATGTGGAAGCATTCTTTCAGTCCAATGCTTTTCTGCAAATTTTTTGTTTGAGTGACTTAATATATAGATATTATTGTGTTTTCATTCTAATTTTTTGGTTAATTTTGTGGCTAATTTATATTATTGCTGTTAGTGTCCTATTTTGAGAAAATTAGTATCTATTTTTAAGTATAGATTATGTTAGAATGTTCTCAGACCATGTGGACTTGTTTTGGACAAGTTTTGCTTTCCTTTTGGATTAGATTCAATGATCCAAACTTTGTAATTTTTGGAATATTTTTGTTATCTTTCTTTTGTAGAAAGGTTCTAATCAATATAAGAAGTAAAGAATAAGAGAAGCGTATAAAAGGAGAGGAATTGATTCTTTATGTATCAGATTCTAATGAAGCTACTGTTTCTTTTATCTGATGCTGTAGAATAAGCATAAGGCTTGCAACCCCTGTCATAGCCTGGATTTATTGTGTAAGACCAGAAGATAACATCCTCATTTTTTTTTTTGTATCTATCTTTTTTTTTTAAAAAAAAAAATCTTATAATATCTTGGCACTACTCTTCCCTAACCCTTCTTTCCCTCCGGTCACTAGTTTTTTTTTTATTTTTTATTTTTTATAAACTAGGATATGGTTCATTTCTTAATTACATTCCATAAATCATAATGCTTATATGTCTTTTTTTTGTGTCACATGAGTGACCTTTACATCTCCCAAAGAATGGAATCTCAGATTTTTTCCAGAAAACTCCAGCAAGTGCTGGAGCCTGGAATTCTAGTATCCTAAACCATAGCTGAGATCCTAATCATCTATTACCTATAGTCTTTAGGAATGCCACTTTTTTAATTCACTTATATTCAGATTTAGGTAGTCTGAATCTAAAATTCAAGCGAGCCTTTAGAACAGCCCTAGTGTCTCAAAGCCTTTATAAACCCTAAGTTTGCTTTTCCCCTAGCTCTTGCTGCATCAGAAATCTCTCTCTCTCTCTCGGTTGGGGACCAAAGAAAAAGGTAAACTAGGATTAAGAGAAGAGGGAGGGGGTTGCTGGAACAGCATGAATAGCCAGTGGGACTTGACAAGTGGGGGCGACAATTCAATGAAGAAAATTGGAGTTGGATTTCTACATTGCCTGGATATATTCAAGACAATTTTGCTTAGAGAGCTGTTGAGGTAGTTTGTTTGAGTCCTCGGACTCTGACATTTTATGGTTGAGAATCCCTATAAAATACCAACTCTGTAGCTGTGTAATGGCTGTTAAAATACTCCGATTGCCCTCCATGTTATTTTGTCCATTCTCCTAACAAATAGAAGGTTCATATTCATTCTATTCTTTAAACCTCTGAACACACTCATTTCACCTCTTCATCTCAATCATCTGATACTTTGGTGTCTCTTAGGGTAGTTCTTGATTGGGGCATCCTTCTGATTTTGTGATACATATGTGGACCATTTTGGTTTTACTTCTGTGTCCTTTTTCTCTGTTCTCTGTGATGTTAGGACTGTAGTTTCTGGATGTTACTTTGTTGATGATATATAAATCTTAATGATCAACAGAAGGCTATGTGGCTTCTTCACACTCATTTTAAGAAGCATGAGAAATGTTATATGTGTTTTCATTTCCTCTAGGGGTGTTTGAGACGGAATTTCAATCAGATCATTGAAATTGGTGGGTTTGGTGCTAAGGACACGTTTTTCCCTCTTTTGTTTTTTTGCCTGTTATTATTTTTTGTAATAAGAATTTTACTAGAAAGAAAAAAAAATACATATAGCACTAGGCCAGTCAAGCAAGTGGAACACAATGAAATTATGGTTTAGAAATCTGGATACAAGTGCATCTTTGCAAAGTCTATACTTTTTCTATCATTTAACTTTCTTTTAATGTTTGCTTTCTAACTTGAAATTAAAATAAAGAAAAATAAATATATGCAGGGATGGATAGCAGCCACTTCTGATACCAATCATGTTCTCTTTCATGGTTTCTTTTTTAAAACATCTATGCTCCTTTTCTTTCCTTTTTTTTTTGCTGCTACCATGCTAATCTTTATTGAAGTAATTAATTTTGCATCTGACAACTTGCCTTTTGGGACAGTTCTAAGCGATCCTGTTAAAAGGCGAGAGTATGATAAGAAGGGGGTTCTGTATACTCAAGATTGCAATGTCACTGTAAGTAACTTTTATACATTTAAATTTTAGCTAAATATCAGTCGATGTATTGCATTATCATTTCCAAATATACATTGGTAAATTTGCTCAAATAGATGGATGCATTTTTTGGTTATGACAGTTATAGTACATTGCTGAAGCTGGCATACAATGATTATTCTAAGTTCAAAGTCAAATTCTGAATTATCTGTATCCATTTCCTCTTTTTTAGATTAAATTTAGATCCTGCCATCCTTTCCTTAGACCATCCTGCAATTAGCCTTTAAATTATCTCCTTTTTCCTCCATGGTCTTTGACCTATAAATCATGATTGAATTCACATCTCTAGTTATACCATTCAAAGGTTCAACAAGGTGTTGAAGATAATACTAAAATTCATACTAATCTGTTTACCACAAAAAAAAAAAAAAAAACTAATCTTAACTTTCTAAGCACATTAGCACTGGACTTTGCATTTCCATTCTAGTCTAAAACCTACAATTCTTTGCACGACTTGTCAATCTTCTCCTTTTTCCAATTAGCAAAAGGGGTGAATCTGAAATTATTATCGCTTTGCTCATATATTGCTATGAAATATTCAGAGTTTGTCATTATAGCATGACATGGCTGAGACTGATAATAGAAGAGACTTATATCCCAAGCACGACTATTGGAATAGGCTGTGTTCTTGTGGATATGTCGTTCATGGTCTATACGAGCATTCAAGTAGTCAAATACTTAATAGATGAAAGATGCTCATTACTTTATCTTAGCATTTCTCAAGCTAAAGATGTATCTAATATAGGACAAACCATAACCAGAAGCCTTTCCAACCACTAAGGGTCAATTTTATGAACCCTTATCTGTCGATTCCTATTAAAGGCTACTTTTGATGTTACTAGAAACTTTTTCAAAATCCTTCTTCTTTTTACTGGCTTTAAGCCTTACTGACTCTTTTGACCATTCAACAAATTAACAAAGATTCAAGCACCACTTCTTAGTTGGGCCACCTTATACATTTTTTGTTGTGCATGCCTTTACCATCTTAGTCAATTCTCCATCAATTTGTCACTCCTACACTTCCTTTAGCATAAATGTTCCTCATCCTATTTGTCTTAGTTCCGTCACATCCATTTCTACATTCTTATCTCTGTTATGTTTGTCTTGTTTTCTTAGGCCCTTGATATTGTTTGATATTCTGAACAGCACAATAGTGCAGGCTTTATTGCCGTCGGAGAATTTTTCTTTTCATCATCAAGGAAATCTTCAATTATATAACAATACACGTCCACTTCAGCCAAACAAGTCTAGTTTTGTTTGAGGTTTTTAAATCTCGGTACTTTGGTTGCTTTTGTGGTGGTCAGATACTGAAATGAACTGAGATCTCGGTTATTCTCAGTTTTTTTATTTTTAAATAACTGGTAATTCTGAATATTGGAGCCAAATTTTAAGGGCCCAGATACCAAAAAGCTGGAAAATATAGTGTAATCCATGACTCTAGATTAACTTTCTATTTAGTTCATGATTCACTATTTGGTAGCTCTCCACTTCCTCAGCGAGTCCATTGTCTGACCACAAGTTTTGCTCCTCTTCCTCTTGCTCCCCCTTCTCTTCCCTTTAAGGTCCCACCACAGCCATGGTGGTTCATCCTTTCACATCACCAGTGCCTATTAATATCCATCCTACACTTCTCATAGGCAGCCTTCCAATATCTTCAGTCCTCTGACTCGGAACCTCCCACCCTCGCACTGCACTGTGCTCCATCACCATTGTTGAAGCTGTCCCCATACAACTCATGCTCCCCAATGGTGCCACCTGATCAAACCTCCATAACTTATCACTGATTCCTTTTACTGAAACCTATCAAGCCATCATCGCCAAGTTCTCCATTGCCAACCTTAATAAATGTTTTTTCTTCAACAATCTCCTACTTGGCTGCAGCTAAATGGATCTGATCTCTGCTCCAAGAGAATGAGGTGTCGGACCATATTATAACTAGTCAATGTGACCGAAACAGCGATTAAATAATCTCGAACAATAGATTTATTGTCTTGATTGATAATTTGGGATTTAATTAAAGGATGAGATTCTAAGATTTAGTAGATATTTTAATATTTTGTGCAAGGTTCGCCGTTTTGGAATTGGACCTTGTACGAGTACCATCTTATTACTAATGTCAGTACGCGCCATATGGAGGTTGCTTCGGCATGCTGACACTTGGTACGCCTCCGGTACCACAATACTGGTCCGGTACGGTATGATATGGTCGGTATGCACTGGTATGGCAAACCATGGTTTTGTACTTGATATTGACCTAAACTTGTATCTTGGCCAAGAAGAAATCCATGGCTTTGTTAGCATATCATTATTTTACATTTGTCTTGACATATAACTCAACTCTTGTACATAATAATGCTTAATATAACAGCATTGATAATACAATGTTCTCTGGCTATTATTTTTTTTTCTTTATTTTGGTTGGGGCTTAGTTTCCATTTCCTGTTCCATTGAAATCTTAGTTTCTCTCCTTTTTTTTAATGAATAATGTACTGTTGCAAGCCTTATTTCCATTTCAAAAGGTTATCCATTAGTCCATCGTGTGCCTAAGGTAGATTGCAGAGGACTTCTCTTCTTCCCTCCTCTTCCTCTCCTCTTATATTCTTTTGGAAAATGAACTGAGTCAGATATGACAGTGAGGACAGGAGAACTCAAGGGAGAGTTAGCTAGTCCTACTGGGGCTGACCTGTGGTTGGACATCTAACCCATGAACTGGCCATCACAATGGGCTGGTCTGGGTCAGTGGGTTGAGAGAATTGAGTCAGATATGTTGGTTGAGGGCTTTTTGTTGTCTTGAATCTCTTGTACAGAATGTGATGCAGGGTTATGCCTATTTCCAGATAAGTGCCTATGGCCCAAGCTGAAATTTGCTAGGCTTTATGTGTTCTAAGCATCTAGCTGATCATTTGCTGCTTCTCTAATATAGTTGTAGCTTCACCAAATTGTTCTTTAGCAGCCTGCTAGCTACATTGTGAGCTGTATTATTAGAGGGAAAAGATTGAGGATTGCAAATATTGTTCACTTGGGAGTCCAATTTGATTTTAAACATGCATAAATTATTTGTTAGCCACTAGCATATGAAAACCGTGATTACTGAGTTGCAAGCACACAAGGTAGACACCAGAGTATGGGCAGTAAACTATTCCTTACAATCTACTATATATATATATATATTAAAATTAACATTTAGATATTAAAAGTTTTGTTTGGTAGGTTAATTCTTGAATAGAAAGTTAAATTGCAACTGCTACTATTACAAGGGAAGAGTCTTAAAAAACACAAGTTCCTTTTTTTTTGGCACTATGTTATTTTTCCATCTGTTTCTGTTTGGAATCCCATTTTAGTTTCTCCGAGCATTGATTTTCTCATATTCATGCAAATAGTTCCTGTGGATGTAGTGTGGCTATCTTCCACTTGATATAATGTTATGTTGTTTTGATAGCATTTGTCACTCTTGACATTGAAAAATTTGATTTCAGGATTATCTGAATCGAAACAAGGGCTTGATATTGACATGCAATGGCCTCGGTGTCAGATATCCTATATGGTAAACTAGCAGCAAGTGGTGGTTTCTTCAAGAATTTCTGACACCATAGTCTGTATTGGAGGAGTTTTCTAATGTAATGTGAAATATGCATTCAAATGAGCTATTTGATAAGTTGCAAGATAGAAGGTGACCTTGTGCATTTTTCACTCTCCTTTGTAATTGATTTTTCTTTGCTGATGGGTAATGCCAGAATCAGCCCCAATCTTTTTTTCTTTTTTAACATATCTGGAGTGCGATTCGTGTAAATCTACTTGCGATGTTTTGTGGTGTCTCTATTGATCATGTATATGAAGGCTTGTGCTCGAGAATCTCCTTGTAGCTGTGTACTCTTAATCTATCTATTGCATGGGCTGCATTCTTGCCATACATGTTCCCCCAAATGGTCTGAATTTGCTTTCTTCCAGTGTCATGAGATCCTTTGTGTAAGAATTATGAGCCAGACGGTGACACCATGTCAAAGCCTAGATGGCTCTTTGACAGCAGCATGCTGCGGGGCTTACTGCTCTATTGAAGCAAATGGGAATCGCTCAAGCTCAATTTCTTTCTGTCTTTTTTTAATTTTTTGTTAACTCTTTGTTCTTTTTTCCTTTGCCTTTTTTTGGCAAATTTTTAATTAATTGTGTTCAACTAAAAAAACTATTTCACTTTCTTCTTTTTTTTTCTTTCATTTTTAACTTTTGGTGAGCTGTTTGTTCTTTTTTCCTTTACCTTTTTAACAGTTTTTCAAATCATTTTGTTCAACTAAAAAAACTATTTCACTTTTTTTATAAAACTTTTTGTGAGTTGTTTGTTGCCTTTTCCTTTTCTAGACAGATTTTTAATTAATTTTGTTCAACTAAATTCTCCATTGTTAAATTTACTAGGCTCATCCCCGTTTTTTCAATGATTGCTATGAGATTTCACCCAGAAAAATTGATTGCATAAGAGAAAAAGGTGGAGGAAATAAATCCAAATGGAAATCTAAGATGCCCCTGCTACGAGATGGAAACGTTTTTCTGATATGCAAAGAAAAAATATATTAAGTGAATGTAATTCTAAGAGCAGACTTTTCCGGTGGATGGATGGGACATTTACAATTAAGAATAAGAGAACATAATCATACCTTGAATGGCTCCAAACATCAAAGATAATGGCTCGGTTATTTATATTTCTTCACTTTCTATCTTGTTAGATATGAACAAGCTCATAATCTAATTAGATGACCTCACTCACATTAAACCAGATCACATATCAAGACACATAAAAAAAAAGCACGATTCTTGATGTTCAAGCTCAAGTCTACCCCAGATGTGTCTCTCTTTTCCCTCATATACCCTAACTGGTATCTGTGAGGCCTTCCAATGCAAGCAAACCTGGTGTCCTCTACCCACTTTCCTTTCATAACTGTTCCCCTATCCGTTTTCTTTATATTTTTTTCTCTGCATTTGATTTCATCTATGTTGGGGGAAAAACCCCAAGTCATACCGCCACGGAGGCGCTCGACTAAAGAGCGCCGACCGGAAAGGCGCTCGGCCGAAGAGCGCCGACCAGAGAGGCGCTCAACCAAAGGGCACCGACCAGAAGGGTGCTCGGCCAAAGAGCGCCGACCAGAGAAGCGCCCGACTAAAGGGCACCGACCAGAAGGGTGCTTGGTTGGAGAGCGCCAACCAGAGCCAATCAAAGAGCGCAAGTAGAGACGCTCGGCTAGAAAGAGCCGACTAAGAGGACGCCGACCAGAAATACTGTCTAGAAGCGACCCCGCCACAGGGCGCCCCATTGGGCGACCAGCTCGGCTCGGCACCCCTGCCGAGCCGATGCCTTGACCAAATGTTCAACTCTCGCTTAGCCCTCTAAGGGACCTGACAACTCCACTACAACCTGCCGCTATCTCCAAGCCATCAAGGCATAAGATCTCCGCAGGTGTTCGGCGTGACCTGTCATTAATGCATGAGACCCCCTCAAGTCTCCGATGCACTCAGTCATTTAATGAACACGGCTCAAGGCGATCTCCGGATCACTGAACCATCAAAGCGTATGGCTCTCGGTAATAAATGCACTTACCATCCACGGACCCCAGGCCCACCACGGCCGGCGGTTCAACCACTCCAACAGGTCCGATCGACCGTGACAACTCCCTGGTTCCGGTCTGATTCGGTCCCGTTCTCCACTACGCCATTAATGGGCCAAATCGTGCCCAATTATGACGAAAAGGGACAAATTCCCCTGCCACCTCCCAGGTAACGTAATCCCCTTCTATAAAAGGGAACCTGGGAGAAGGGAAGGGGGGGACCCCCGGACAGAACCCTCCTGGACCGGGTGAAAAGAAGCAAACAGCACAGACACAATTGAGGACATCATCCTCTTCATCTTCTTTATCTTATCCAAATGCTCTCCTGCTTGCTCTCTCCACATATTCCCCCTCTGACTTAAGCATCGGAGGGCCGGCGCCGGGGAGCCCGGCCACCGGCTTTTTTGCAGGACAGGACAGGACTGGACGCACCACCCCTCTTTGCTCTCTTCCACTCCCCAGCGGAGGACGCGGCCGGCCGGCGCCCCGCCGTCCGCCCTCTCAGGCGGCGGAGCTCCTCCTCCCCTGGCTTCGCGGCGGCCCCCGGGTCCAATTTCCAGCAACAGTTGGCGCTAGAGGAAGGGACCGAGTTCGCTGCCATGAAGCTAAGAAGCAAAGGGGCTTCCAATGCCTCTCGACGTCCTCCACCTAGTCCAGAACATTCCGTCCAAAACTCACCACCTCCGGCTGAGTCAGTTCATCAAGGGCCGGAGCAGTTTGATGCCCTGGTGCAGCAAGTGCAAGCCTTGGCTACCGCTGTCCAAAGCTTGCAACCCAGGGGCATCCCAACGGCACCGCCTCCTCCGGCTCCAGCTCAACCGGAGCCTCCTACAAGCGGACTTCCCCTTCGAGGTCAGGACTCCCAAGTCCAGGCCTCCCTCTGGAGAGAGCACCCAGCCAGAGGCTACGGAGGCTGGCCACAGCCTTCAGAAGCTGAGTCGGTTCCAGGGCAACCTGCGCTCGAACGAACCGCTGCAGCGATCCTCCAGAATGATGAACTCGACAAGAAGGTCGAGAAGCTGGAGCGCCAAATCCAGGCACTCCACGGAAGAAAATCAGGACGTGATAACGACTTCGAGTTCACTACGAAGTCACCCTTCTCCCCGGAGATCGAAGATGAACCAGTTCCACTACGGTTCAAGATGCCCCAGGTGGAGCCCTACAACGGCAAGGCTGATCCCCTTGACCACCTGGAGAGTTACCGGGTCTTAATGGCCCTACAAGGAGCCTCGGAGGCCATGATGTGCAAAGCTTTTCCGGCGACACTCCGAGGGCCAGCCCGGCTTTGGTTCACCGGGCTGAAGCCGAGTACTGTCTCTTCCTTTGAGCAGCTCGGCAGACAATTTGCTGGCAACTTTGCCGCCAGCCAGCCCCAGCGGCGGACATCCGACTCCCTCCTTGATATCAAACAAAAGGAGGGAGAATCCTTCAAGGAGTACTTGGACCGGTTCACCGCCGCAACATGGGAGGTCCGGGAGCTTGACCAGTCAATTGCCATGTCGGCGTTGAAGACTGGAGCCCGGTCCTACAGATTCCTTTTCTCGATCGAGAAGAATTTTTCCACGGACCTCACCGAAATGTTCGCTCGGGCGCGGAAGTATGCCAAGGCAGAAGAGGCCGTGGCGGTTAGGCGGGGCGGGACCGAGCAGAACCCCAAGAAGAGACGTCGCGAGGAGCGCGGCCAGCCCAGAAGCCCGTCTTCGCGACGAGCTAAGAATCCGCCCCGCCCGAAGAGTCCACCCCGGTTGAGAGGACCGCCACAGCAGAGGTCACCACTCCGCCCGAGGTTCCCACTGCAGGCCCGTGCACCCGAAGGGAGGTATGAAAAGTATACTCCCCTCAATGCTCCTCGGGCTGAAATCCTCATGGAGATTGAGAGTCGGGATTGCATCCGGCTCCCACCTCCGAAGCCAGACACCAGAATCCGGCGTGATCTCCGGAAGTATTGCCGTTTCCACCGGGATCACGGCCATGATACCGAGGATTGTTATCAGCTCCGAAATGAGATCGAAGCACTCATTCGCCGAGGGGTGCTCGATCGGTTTGTGCAAGACCGGCGTGAAGGGAAGAAGCCAGCCGAAGGAGCAGCACAGCTTGAAGGTTCAAATGCCAACAGGCCCATCGCCGGCGTCATCAACACTATCCGAGGCGGGACCTCGGCTGGGGAATCCTCAGGGGAAGAAGCCTCCTCGAAGCACCCGCGCACCTCTGAAGCCATCTCCTTCTCAGATGATGATCTAGAGGGAGTCGAAACTCCCCATGATGATGCCGTGGTCATCTCCATGATCATAAATAAATTTGATGTAAAACGCATCCTGGTTGATAATGGAAGCTCGGCGAATGTTTTGTATTTTGGTGCTTATTGTAAAATGGAGATGACAAAAGAACAGCTACGGAGGATGAATGCTCCGCTAGTTGGATTCACTGGGGATTCAGTCCCAGTAGAGGGCGAGATCGACCTTCTGGTCACAGCCGGGCTCGCCCCTCGTGAAAGTACCGTGGGTATGAGCTTCCTTGTAATACGCCTGCCCTCGGTTTACAACGCCATCCTCGGGAGGCCAGGACTCAACGCCCTCCGAGCAGTGGTCTCGACTCACCACCTGCTGATGCGATTCCCCACCAGCCAGAGAGTCGGTGAAGTCCGAGGGGACCAAATGGTGGCAAGGCGATGCTACCTAGCGACCCACGAGGCAAGACGACCAGCCGAGGTGCCTGCCCCAACGACTGACCAGCCCTCAACTGAAGTTATGGAGGCACGGGTCAACCCCCAGAAAGAGCGGGTAGAGCCTGGTGAGTTGTTAATTCAAGTTCCCTTACGAGAGAACTTTCCCGAGCTAACCGTGCAGGTCGGCTCTGGCCTTGGCGAACACGAGAGGAGTCGCCTCGTCAACTTCCTACGGGACAATATGGATGTCTTCGCATGGTCGCCTGCAGACATGCCGGGGATAGATCCGGAGGTCATGGTCCACCGGCTTCAGGTGAAGCCGACCTGCAAGCCCGTGCGACAAAAGAAGCGAGGCGCCGCCCCTGAACGACAACGAGCAGCAGCCGAGGAGGTCGGCAAGCTCCTTGAAGCCGGCTTCATCCGGGAGATATCCTACCCGGAATGGCTCGCCAATGTGGTCCTCGTCAAGAAAGCCAGCGGGAAGTGGCGTATGTGCATGGACTACACCGACCTGAATAAAGCCTGCCCGAAGGACAGCTTTCCACTTCCCAGCATCGACCAGCTCGTGGACTCCACCTCGGGTCACGAGCTGCTGGCATTCATGGACGCCTTTTCCGGATACAACCAGATCCGCATGGCGCCAGAAGATGAGGAAAAGACAGCCTTCATCACCGACGGGGGAACCTACTGCTACAAAGTGATGCCATTCGGCTTGAAAAACGCCGGGGCAACTTATCAAAGGCTGGTCAGCCGGATCTTCAAAAACCAAATAGGCCGAAACATGGAGGTCTACGTGGATGACATGCTGATGAAAAGCAAGGTGGCGCAAGACCATATAGCCGACCTCAATGAAGCATTCTCCACACTCCGAAAGTACCAGATGAAGCTCAATCCAGCTAAATGTGCATTCGGGGTCACCTCCGGCAAATTTCTCGGCTTCATCATTACACAACGAGGAATTGAAGCCAATCCAGAGAAGATCCGAGCCCTCCAAGAGATGACGCCTCCCAGGACGGTCAAGGAGGTACAACGGCTCACAGGCCGAGTTGCAGCCCTCGGGAGATTCATCTCCCGCTCGGCCGAGCGCTGCCTTCCATTCTTTGCAGCCCTCAAGAAGTCGAAGAACTTTTTGTGGTCGGACGAGTGCCAACAATCTTTTGAAGAACTTAAACATCTCCTGGCTTCCCCTCCCCTGCTCACAAAACCTCAACAGGGTGAGCTCCTCTACTTGTATCTAGCTGTCTCCCCTGTAGCAGTAAGCTCGGTCCTGGTCCGAGAGGAGGGCAAGCTCCAAAAGCCAGTATACTACACCAGCCGGGTCTTGAGGGACGCCGAGACCCGATACTCCAAGCTTGAGAAGACTGCCTATGCTTTGGTCATCTCGGCTCGGAGGCTCCGACCCTACTTCCAAGCTCATACAGTGGCTGTGCTGACCAACCAGCCGGTCAAGCAGATCCTGCAGAGATCAGATCGAGCGGGTCGGATCACCAAATGGGCCATTGAGCTCGGGGAATTCGACATCGAGTACCGGCCCAGACCGGCGATCAAAGCACAAGCGCTTGCAGACTTTATAGTCGAATGCACCATACCGGATGAGGTCGAGCCTGAACCTGAGCCACATGTGGAGAAGACCCCGAGTTTGACATGGACTCTGCATGTCGATGGCTCTTCAAACTCGGGGGGTAGCGGAGCCGGGCTCATCCTCACCAGCCCAGAAGGGGTGGTCGCCGAGCAAGCCTTACGCCTTGAGTTTCCTGCTTCCAATAACATGGCGGAGTATGAAGCGCTCGTCGCCGGGCTCAAGCTAGCCAAAGAGCTAGGAGTAAAGGACTTGAAGGCCTTCAGTGATTCTCAGCTCGTCGTCAACCAAATTGTGGGCGACTTCGAAGCCAGAGACCCGACCATGCAGAAGTATCTCCAGAAGGTACGGGATCTCGCCTCGACCTTGGACTCTTTTCACATTCAACATGTTGCCAGGTCGGAGAATCTCAGGGCCGACCAGCTATCAAAGCTGGCGTCCTCTCGCATGAGCGAGCTTCCCAAAGAGGTAGTATTGGAATATCTCCAAAAGCCCAGCACAGACGAGCCCGAGCAGACCCTCTGCACCGAGTTCGAGCCAAGCTGGATGGATGAACTCATCAGCTATCTGCAAGACGAAACCCTCCCCGCTGATGAACGAGAGGCTCGCCGAATCAAGCACCTCGCCACCCGGTACATACTATACGAGGGAAAGCTCTATCGGAGATCCTTCACCTCTCCCCTCCTCAGATGCCTTCGCCCAACGGAAGCTAATTATGCCCTGCACGAAGTCCACGAAGGGATTTGTGAAAACCATCTGGGAGGGCGAGCATTGGCCCATAAAATTCTGCGCCAAGGATATTATTGGCCGACACTCCAGAAGGATGCTATGGACTTCGTCCAAAGATGCGACCGGTGCTAAAGGAACGCCAATGTTCAGCGCCGGCCCTCGGCTCCTTTGACTTCTATCAGCTCCCCTTGGCCCTTTGCCCAGTGGGAAATTGACATTCTAGGGCCATTTCCACTGGCCACCGGGCAAAGGAAGTTCCTGGTCGTCTCCATCGACTACTTCACAAAGTGGGTAGAAGCCGAGCCCCTCGCCCGGATCACCGAGCAGAAGATGCGGGATTTCGTCTGGAAGTCCATCATTTGCAGATTCGGGCTTCCCCGCATCCTTATCTCTGACAACGGTCGCCAGTTCGACAACATCCATTTCAGAGAGTTCTGCTCCGAGCTTGGCATTGATCACCGCTTCACCTCGGTCGCGCATCCTCAGACAAACGGAGAAACCGAGGTAACAAATCGTACTATCTTGCAGGGTCTCAAAGCCAGGCTCGACAAATCTAAAGGACAATGGGTCGGAGACCTGTACAATGTCCTGTAGGCTTACCGGACCACGTTCCGCATCCCCACCGGCGAGACCCCCTTCAACCTAACATATGGGACGGAGGCCGTCATTCCACTAGAGATTGGGCTCCCCTCTCCAAGAGTCGAGCACCACGATGCCAGCTCCAACTCTTCGCAGCTCAGAAGCAACCTCGACCTTATCGAGGAAACAAGGGAGGCCGCCCGAGTGCGTATGGCGAGGTACCAGCAAAAGACAGCTCAGTACTACAACGCCAGGGTCAAAGTCAAATCTTTCAGACCAGGGGACCTTGTCCTCAGAAGAGCTGAAGCCTCCCGACCAACTGAGCAAGGGAAGCTGGCCCCGAATTGGGAAGGACCATACCGAGTCACGCGCATCCGCCGACTCGGGACTTATAAGCTAGAGTCCCTAGACGGGACTCCCATTCTGCGGAGTTGGAGCTCTGAAAATCTCCGCATGTACCACCAGTAGAACCCTAAGGGGTTCCCCATTATTCAACCATTGAATTTCATTCTATGAATTTCATTTCACAATAAACTGATGGTTTGCGTACTTATTCCGAGCTCACCAATTCTCCTGATTATCTCATGGCATCAGGTTTATTCTTCCCTGACCACGGTTGGGATGCCCCGGTGCCTCGGGATGATGGAGTACCTACGCGGGCTCCCTGAAGATGTTCGTGAGTTCGTGGCGCGCTCTCCACCGGCAACGAGCTCGGCTCGTTCTCCTACCCTGACCACGGTCAGGATGCCCCGCCACAACGGGATGCCCCGATCCGTCGGGATGGCCCGAGACGTCGGGGTGCGGTCTTAAGTGACCGGACGAGCTCGGCTCGTGCTCCATCGACTATGAGTAGCGGTCCTTTCTGACCGGACGAGCTCGGCTCGTGCTCCATCGACTACTCGTGCTCCATCGACTATGAGTAGCGGTCCTCTCTGACCGGACGAGCTCGGCTCGTGCTCCATCGACTATGAGTAAGCGGTCCTCTCTGACCGGACGAGCTCGGCTCGTGCTCCATCGACTATGAGTAGCGGTCCTCTCTGACCGGACGAGCTCGGCTCGTGCTCCTACCCCGACCTCGGCCGGGATGCCTCGAGACGTCGAGATGCCCCGGTTTATCGAGATGCCCCGATGCGTTGGGATGCGGTCTTCATTGACCAAGACGAGCTCGGCTCGCTGTCCGCCGGCTTCAGCCGACGAGCTCGGCTCGTTCTCCATCGCCGGATTTCTCTGCCGACGTCCCCAAAGAACGGAGTCCGAGCAGAGAAGCGTCTTCAGTCGCCTCGGCGCCAGGACGCACACGGTACAAGCTACCCATTTATTTAATATTTTTACATCTTATCTGCTTTTGGATTTCTCTGCCGACGTCCCCAAAGAACGGACCCCGAGCAGAGGAGCGTTTTTAGTCGCCTCGGCGCAAGGACGCATACGGTACCAGTGTCTGTTCTATTCTTGGATTTCTCTGCCGACGTCCCCAAAGAACGGAGTCCGAGCAGAGAAGCGTCTTCAGTCGCCTCGGCGCCAGGACGCACACGAACGGACCCCGAGCAGAGGAGCGTCTTTAGTCGCCTCGGCGCAAGGACGCATACGGTACCAGTGTCTTCTATTCTTGGATTTCTCTGCCGACGTCCCCAAAGAACGGAGTCCGAGCAGAGAAGCGTCTTCAGTCGCCTCGGCGCCAGGACGCACACGGTATAAGCTACCCATTTATTTAATATTTTTACATCTTATCTGCTTTTGGATTTCTCTGCCGACGTCACCAAAGAACGGAGTCCGAGCAGAGAAGCGTCTTCAGTCGCCTCGGCGCCAGGACGCACACGGTACAAGCTACCCATTTATTTAATATTTTTACATCTTATCTGCTTTTGGATTTCTCTGCCGACGTCTCCAAAGAACGGACCCCGAGCAGAGGAGCGTCTTTAGTCGCCTCGGCGCAAGGACGCATACGGTACCAGTGTCTGTTCTATTCTTGGATTTCTCTGCCGACGTCCCCAAAGAACGGAGTCCGAGCAGAGAAGCGTCTTCAGTCGCCTCGGCGCCAGGACGCACACGAACGGACCCCGAGCAGAGGAGCGTCTTTAGTCGCCTCGGCGCAAGGACGCATACTGTACCAGTGTCTGTTCTATTCTTGGATTTCTCTGCCGACGTCCCCAAAGAACGGAGTCCGAGCAGAGAAGCGTCTTCGGTCGCCTCGGCGCCAGGACGCACACGGTACAAGCTACCCATTTATTTAATATTTTTACATCTTATCTGCTTTTGGATTTCTCTGCCGACGTCCCCAAAGAACGGACCCCGAGCAGAGGAGCGTCTTTAGTCGCCTCGGCGCAAGGACGCATACGGTACCAGTGTCTGTTCTATTCTTGGATTTCTCTGCCGACGTCCCCAAAGAACGGAGTCCGAGCAGAGAAGCGTCTTCAGTCGCCTCGGCGCCAGGACGCACACGAACGAACCCCGAGCAGAGGAGCGTCTTTAGTCGCCTCGGCGCAAGGACGCATACGGTACCAGTGTCTGTTCTATTCTTGGATTTCTCTGCCGACGTCCCCAAAGAACGGAGTCCGAGCAGAGAAGCGTCTTCAGTCGCCTCGGCGCCAGGACGCACACGGTACAAGCTACCCATTTATTTAATATTTTTACATCTTATCTGCTTTTGGACTTTTCTCTGCCGATGTCCTCGAAGAACGGACCCCGAGCAGAGGAGCGTCTTTAGTCGCCCCGGCGCAAGGACGCATACGGTACCAGGTACCCGTTTATTTAATGTCTTTACATTATTCTATTCTTGGA
Source organism: Phoenix dactylifera (assembly GCF_051530095.1). Lineage (NCBI taxonomy): Eukaryota > Viridiplantae > Streptophyta > Magnoliopsida > Arecales > Arecaceae > Phoenix > Phoenix dactylifera. The sequence goes on from NC_143204.1 coordinate 19,630,198, forward strand.
CTTTTCTCTGCCGATGTCCTCGAAGAACGGACCCCGAGCAGAGGAGCGTCTTTTGTCGCCTCGGCACAGGGACGCTCACGGTACAAGGTACCCATTTATGTTTCTACATTAACGTTCCTACATTATCTATTGTCCTCGGATCTCTGCCAACGTCCTTAAAGAATGGACTCCAAGCAGAAGAGCATTTTCAATCGCCTCGGCGAAAGAATGCTCACGACACCAAACTATTATACTATGGTGAATCCCCGTCACGAGCTGACGAGTATTCAACCCATTTGTTGGAAAAGAATCTGGTCCGCCCCGATAACTCAAGGCTCGGACCCAGAGTTCACTAACCTCGCTAAAATTTAAGTCCTAGAGACCGCCTTAGGGCTCGATCGAATTCTGGACTAAGCTCGGAAAGACTCTCCGAGCCCAAATCCCTTTGGCATAAGCGTTGAAAGAGTGGCCGACCCGCCCGAAGGGCGATGTAAAGCCACTCCCCGTCTCCCGGATTCGACTTAAAGATAAAAAGTCGCCGGAAAACGTTGACAGAGGTCGGAATCCCCTGCAGTAAACACAGTGACAGGAAGCCCATCAAAAAAGAAGGGGGACCTGAGGAAGATGCCGGAGAAAAGGGACTTCGGTCTGAGGAAGACTGGAAGAAGGAAAGCTGGAAGCAGAAGGCAATAAGAAAGAGGACGGAAGGCCAGGGGAGGGTTTATATAGACCTCCCCAACGGCCCGGATCAGCAAAGAAAACGCTGTGTCCCGATCAGATGATAACACGTGTCGGTCTAAAAGACAGAACGACGCATTTAATTAGAGGCAGCCCTTCGAACATTGAAGCGCCCCATCGGATCGTGCGGAAAGGCGTCCGCAATCGAAGGTCGTGTGGCCCCATCATGAGCCCACGACGCGATGACGCTTCGCGAAAGGTGCCCCAATAATGAGGCTTTTTGGGGAAAGAAGAGACGCCGCCTATTAAAGGCACCTCGAAGCTTCCAATAATTCAAAACGCGCGGTAAATTAAAATTTTCAGAACCCGAAATGACCCAACCGAGGCTACTTCCCGCGCTCCAGCTGGTAGCCAACTGGAACTCGGAAGTCGGGGGTAGTGTTGGGGGAAAAATCCCAAGTCATACCGCCACGGAGGCGCTCGACTAAAGAGCGCCGACCGGAAAGGCGCTCGGCCGAAGAGCACCGACCAGAGAGGCGCTCAACCAAAGGGCACCGACCAGAAGGGTGCTCGGCCAAAGAGCGCCGACCAGAGAAGCGCCCGACTAAAGGGCACCGACCAGAAGGGTGCTTGGTTGGAGAGCGCCAACCAGAGCCAATCAAAGAGCGCAAGTAGAGACGCTCGGCTAGAAAGAGCCGACTAAGAGGACGCCGACCAGAAATACTGTCTAGAAGCGACCCCGCCACAGGGCGCCCCATTGGGCGACCAGCTCGGCTCGGCACCCCTGCCGAGCCGATGCCTTGACCAAATGTTCAACTCTCGCTTAGCCCTCTAAGGGACCTGACAACTCCACTACAACCTGCCGCTATCTCCAAGCCATCAAGGCATAAGATCTCCGCAGGTGTTCGGCGTAACCTGTCATTAATGCATGAGACCCCCTCAAGTCTCCGATGCACTCAGTCATTTAATGAACACGGCTCAAGGCGATCTCCGGATCACTGAACCATCAAAGCGTATGGCTCTCCCTGACCGCCGGTTCATTCGGTAATAAATGCACTTACCATCCACGGACCCCAGGCCCACCACGGCCGGCGGTTCAACCACTCCAACAGGTCCGATCGACCGTGACAACTCCCTGGTTCCGGTCTGATTCGGTCCCGTTCTCCACTACGCCATTAATGGGCCAAATCGTGCCCAATTATGACGAAAAGGGACAAATTCCCCTGCCACCTCCCAGGTAACGTAATCCCCTTCTATAAAAGGAAACCTGGGAGAAGGGAAGGGGGGGACCCCCGGACAGAACCCTCCTGGACCGGGTGAAAAGAAGCAAACAGCACAGACACAATTGAGGACATCATCCTCTTCATCTTCTTTATCTTATCCAAATGCTCTCCTGCTTGCTCTTTCCACATATTCCCCCTCTGACTTAAGCATCGGAGGGCCGGCGCCGGGGAGCCCGGCCACCGGCTTTTTTGCAGGACAGGACAGGACTGGACGCACCACCCCTCTTTGCTCTCTTCCACTCCCCAGCGGAGGACGCGGCCGGCCGGCGCCCCGCCGTCCGCCCTCTCAGGCGGCGGAGCTCCTCCTTTCCTGGCTTCGCGGCGGCCCCCGGGTCCAATTTCCAGCAACAATCTACTTACTAATCTCTTTCACAGCTCTCAAGCCGTAGCAGCTGGCAGTCGGCGCATCTTTGATGAGTCTGTTATCAGAATAGAGTTGAAAGATGCGAGACATGCATGGGGCCAGATAATATCTATATGAAAGATAATTCAGTCACATTGATCTACTAGATTTAGGATGACAGACAATTAGTACTTGTTGCTTTGAAACATCTATAAAATTTTAGAGGGGTTTGATGTTTTTTTAAATTACGCATATTTTTCGGAAACGAATGGCCCGCCGGTTAGGTTGCTTCCTCTTTTTTTTTTTTTTGCAAATGAAAAGGGGTAGGGGGAGGAAGGAACAATCCCACCCCCGCGTAGCAGCCCCCACTGGGCCCCCGCCCTGCCAGGAGAATGTTCGATGCGGGCAGAAATGGCCGTGTGTTGGGCACCCCGACCGGTTTTACTCATACCCTCCCCACCCGTAGGCCCGGCTCAGCTACTCCTCTGAGCTCTGGCTCGAGTCCCACGTATGAGTACGTCACACCCGGCACCATCCTGGCTACTAGCGGTTCAAGAGCGGTCCTACACTACAAGTCCAAGCAGTGGCCAAAGTAATGAGCTTCGGTCCACAATTTAATCGTCGCCGTAGCGATTCGAACTTGGGACCTTATGGTTAGAATTGCTGCTCAGTACCACTAGGCTACCACCTTTGCAGCACGCTGCACCAGCGGCCCACGGCGACGGTACTAAAAAAGCCACTTGAGTAGATATTAGAGAGCTACTGCCACTGCCACTGCTTGTCGAATTCTTTGAGTCTCTCAGCTCGCAATGGAGCTCTGCGGCCCTCCTCGCTTTCTCCCGACCCTCCCCCGCTGCCGCGATTTCGCTGCCAACCCTTCTCTTCCCCTCCCCCTCCCCCTCCTCCTCCCTCGCCCATCCCCTGCTCTCTCTTCGAGGAGACCCCTCGCCTTCCGCTCGACGCGAGGTAGGATTGAAGTCTCGGTCCTTTGTTGGCGTTTGGGCGGTAGAACGAAACCCTAGATTTCGTTTCTCTGGTTTCTCTCAGGATGGAGGGCCACGGATCCGGAGGAGACCTCGACGAGTGTTGTTTCGAAGGAGCTTGGGACGGAGTCGGATGAGGAGGCGCCGAAGAAGGTAGAAGCGGATTCCTTTCAAGTGGGTTCTACGGAGGAAGAAGCTCCTTCCTCTGGGGACGAGCAGAGCAAGGCCGCGGAATTTTTGAGCAAGCTCAATCTCAAGGTAATAATGGATAAGTTTGTGTTTTTTTTTTGTTTTTTAATTCCGAAGCTTGGATTTTCCCTATTTGTTGCTATAAGTTTCTTAGATAGGATCTTAGCTGTATAACATAGTATTTAAGTATCAATTTTTGTTGAATGGTAATGTAAGCGAGATGAGAGCTCAGAATTGTTAGTAAAGGCTTTTGATTTTGTTGAATTCGAATAAGAATAAGATAACCATGGGAAGCATCATCTCGACTGTTTGAGTATATGCAATTTCTTTCACTCTGAAGTCTCATTAAGGTAATTGAAATCATCATTCTTTATGACTTCGTTTGCAGTTACTTTGGGCATCCTTTCCTGTTTCCTAACCCTTCATTACTTTGAGGCGCTCTCTATCTCCATGAGATTAATCTTTGTTTTACATGCTGTAACTAGGTCTTTTTCTTCACCATTCCATAACTTCTGGAAATTTTACACTTAGTTTGATGCACTGGCATCTACTTCAACACCTTCTTCTATGTGGCATTCAATTTAAAGTTTCCCGACATTCCAAGAATAACTTTCCACCACTTACTACACATTTTGTCAACTTTTCATGGCTGATTAGGCATTTGCTGCTCAACCTGAATGGGAAAGCTCTTTTCTGACTTGAACTTGAATTTTGTAATCATTAGTTTCTCCATTTTACCTAACCGTAACAAGTGACTACCACATGGAAGAATGAGGACTGATTTCACCAGATCACCAGTTGGTGGAATTCAAGAAACAAAGAAGAAAGAAAGGGAGAAAAAGAAAAGGGGAATAGAGAGAGACACAAAGAGAGAGAGAGAGAGAAGGGAAGGGAGAAGACGACATTAGACCGAACAATGTTGGCACTTCTGCTGGGCCGAGTTCCATCCGGACGAAGACGACACATCGTGACCCTGGTACGAGGCACTCCCCCCGAAGTGGTGGTGCATGCGGATGGAAATTGTTAGAAGTCGACACAGAGATAACGACAGTAGAGGGCAGACTAACAAAGATAGCCTTACTTGGAATCACTGTTGGTGGAGTAGCCGGTGTCCATGGAGCCGGTTCGGAATAGCGCGCCCAATGCGGATGACAAGAGAGGAGAGAGGGGGCGAACATATCGGCTTCGGGCTCGGCTTGATGGGTTCTGAAGCTGGCTTAGCCGGCGATGGTTTTGAAGACCTCTCACCGAGAAAGAAAGAGAGGGATGAGGAGGGAAAGAGCACAAGAGGAGAGAGAGTTTTGGGTTTTATTCCGCTTTTGTTTCTATACAAAGTGCGAAGAGGGACACTGAATTGTACCCCTTGGAAAGACCACGATGGTTTTCTTGATGCCAGCCATGTACTGTTACCAGTGGGTCCAATATTAATGATTGTGGTCTAGTTTCGGGTGTGTCTTCGACTTCTCGTCGATGTTATCTGTATCTTCATGTGCGGAGGACCCTAACTTTATGTTTTTTAGGTGCTCCTTGTCATCATAGATTGAGTATGCATTTCTAGAACACCAAACACGTAATTGGACAATAAATATTTCGAAACGTATCATAGGAGTAGACGTTTTTGGTAATTGTGCTTCGTTTTCGGGCAGTGAATAGCGAATAATTGTGCATGCAGTTTGAGATGGGCAGCTGATATTTCAGTCCTAAAATTGGAAGTTATTTTCCCACGCTGCAGCAGCCCTTGACAAAAATGGAACAAATTTTTCTTACCAAATTTTTATACGGAAAAAATCACATCAAATTACAGGTTTTGCCCTCTAAAGGAGGATTGGGGCTGGCTTTAGGACTAGCAATACTGATTTAGCGTAGCGTAATGTAGTTGAGCAATAACCATATATGGAGAACCTCAAGGGCCTGCCTTATCATCTTTGAGAAAAAATGTAACGTTATAAATTGATGTGCCACACTATCATCTTTGAGACAAATGTAACGTTACAAATTGATGTGTCAAGGCATGATGCATATTGTAAGATGGGCTACAAATCCTACTAGCTAGACTATCAACTTGATGCATTAATTTCAACTATTCTACCTATGACATGATAATTGATATACCTTTTAGATAGATGATATAATATTTTTATTTTTCTCTTTAAATTCACTTTGTTCTTGACTAAACTTGCATCTGACATTCTGTTCCAAAATGTTTTAAGGACAGACAAAAATCATGAAAGCATCCAGAGAAAACACCGCCCATTTTTGAGCTGGCATGCATATTTCATTTTAGACTAAACAACCGTTATGATATTTTTATTGGATATTAAATAATTTTTCTTCCCTTTAAATTCACTATATACTTGACTACCATTAACTAGCATCTGACATTTTGTTCCAATGGGTTTAAGGACAGACAAAAAACTATAAAAACATCCATGGAAAACACCTGACCACCTTCCAGCTAGCACGCATATTTCATTACTAACTAAATAAATGTTATTGCAAATTTTGAATTTTTCTTCAACGAATATTGTAACAATTTTTTCCTTTTTTTCTCTTTAAAGTCCTCATATTCTTGACACTTAATTTGCATCTAATATTCTGTTCCAATAGGTTTAAGGATAGAAAAACTATGAAAACATGGATAGAAATGCTTGACCATCTCTGAGCTAGCATGCATATTTCATTCCTAATCGATTTAATGTTATGCCAATTATTATAGCAAATTTTTTCTTTTCTTCCCTTTAAATTCATTATATTCTTTACTACTCTTAATTGTCGGACATTATGTTCTAAAAGGTTTAATGATAGACAACTATTATTAAAACGTCCACATAAATTACTCGACCACTTTCCAGCTGTCACGTGTATCTCATTCATGAACAGATGAATGTTATCGCAATTCTTATATTTTTCTTTAAATAAATGTTCAGACAATATTCTTTTTTCTCCTCTTTAAATTCATCATATTCTTCATTGCAATTAACTAGCATCTGATATTCTGTTCCAAAAGATTTAAGGGCAGAATCTAGGGAAGAATATTATTTAAAGGAGGGGAGGTGTCCAAGGAAGCTCTCTTTCTCACAGCTCAGAAGCAACCTTTTTCTTATTTTTCATTAATTGCTGTTTAAATTTGCCCAGAGATCTTTTTCATGCATCCAAAAGTGTTGGGACTGTAATTCTGTTGTAATCACTTCTCTTTCGGAGGATGATTTGTCTATTCATTGTGGTGAAGGTGTGATGTTCTTTTTGCTTTAATCTGAATTTCAGACATCTTTCATTTTGTTAGATTTTTGGTTTTACTTTGGGTTAGCTTTAGTTATATTTGTGTTAGAATTCCTTACCCAGTTGGAAATTAAAAGTCCTCAGAGATGAGGAAATCCAAATACATTGCAGTTAAAAAGCCTGGTCCTCTATTCAGGTTAGACCAACTGATTGATTGTCACAATGGATGATCGATGATTTTTTATTTATAAAGTGAATAGTGCCATGCTTCCTTTACTAGTAATGCAAGGATTGATCAAGTCACATCTAGTCACCAATAAATTGCTTAAATCTTTCTTTATCTTTCTTCTTGGAGAACCTATATGCCTACTTAAGGATTATGATGATATTTGATAATATTTGTAGTTTCTTCTCTTCAAGAAAGTGACTCCAAGTGCCTTAATGGTGAATCCATTAAGATCCTCTTTACAAGGAGATTTATGACTTTGTGCTCAAAATTTTTGGCACTTTTTTTTTTGAAGTCCTGTTCCTTGTTAGCATAAAATTGAAGTCCACATTCTGATTCTTTTATCATTTACGTTAAGCAGAAATCAACCTTTTTTCCAAATTGCATGTGCATATGTGTGCGCAATTCTTTATTAAGGATACAAAGAAGGTGCATGTTTAAATGCACAAGTTCTATTTGACTGGAGCAGGAAGAGGAAAGAAAAAAAACTGTTAGTCAAAAGTTCGTGCTTTTCAGTTATGTTAGAAGCTTCAGTTTCACCTAGTCTTCATCTCAGGAAGAATAAGTTTCACCTAGTCTTACATCAAGGATGTTCATAGGGTGCATGTCTCAAAAGGGATTTACTTTTTCAATGTACAATTCCATTAATGGCAGTAGAAACCTCACTGGAGAAACATAATGTGAACGATCCTTGCAATTTGGACATTCAAATTAAGATGAAAACCAAGATCCTGACGATTATACTTGTATGATGTGGGGGCAAGAATGCGAGCCAATACTAGTGTAAGAGTTGAGGAAAATGTGAACAGTAACAAGTAGGTGCTGAGAGGTTCATCTTATTCAATTATTTAGGTTGTGTACAGTAATAGGTGTTTGGATGCTCTCATCATTAGTCTGAGAGGACAATTATCACTTGGATTGTAACATGTGATAAATGTACTGCATCAGATGCAAAGATGCAAAGTAAAAGTATGAGTAGAAGGCAGAGAATTATTTGTTATTCAACTCAACTAGGCCTTATCCCAAACTAATTGGGGTGGGCTAAATGAATCCTTTTCCTCTGTTCCACTCTGTTTAGGGCTATATTTTTTGAAAGATGTGGAATATCAAATCCCTTCTTACTACTTCATCCTATGTGATTTTCGGTCTACCTCTACCTTTCTGTCCTTCTACATGTATCAAGTCGCTCCTTCACAGAGTTAAAAGGTCCAACTATTAATATGGGAGAAAGATGAAAGAAGCGACTCCATTTTATTCCAAAATGGTCTTATGAGACAGAACCAATGAAATAAAATAAAACTAACAGATTGACAAAACTGAGATATACTTTTGAAGAAATTATAATAAATGCAAAGAAGAAAGGTTTGCAGAAAGTGGAAAAAGTTGCCCACTCTAAGAGGTTGTAAGGGCAGGGTTTCGAATATTGTGTTTCTATATTGATTAGGTTGAACCTCATCAATTGACACACAAATGCTGTAAAAAGATAAGTTAGAATTAAACACACATACACCCTCTGTCTTGGATAGCTTTAGTAATGTTTAGACTTTAGACATTATCTTAATCATCTAGAAGAGGTCGTCTTATTTCAAAACACAGGCACACACTATGAATCCTGTCACAGATATTCTTCTGTGTTTCCGAAATATCACTGAACATGCATGTGCTATGTCATTCGAGTAACCCAAAACCACAAACTAGAATACAAGAACATCAGAGGATTGTTAAGGCTTACTATAGTCTTTAATTTCATAAAGTTTTGGTCTCATTAATAAAAATTTATTCGATACATCTATCGGTAATTATGAAATAGCATTCTATATGCTATGCACATAGTGATTCTGACAGATACCAATTGGACCCATACCTTGAGCTTGTTTTCTGCAGTATAAGGATGACATCAAGCTTTGCCACAACTTTTTTTAGTTTGTGCTGTATATAATGTATGAAAAGCAAGTTTTATATAACTAAAATTGCATGTACTGCACTAAAGTAATCATTATATAAGCAAGGGGTGGGATGTCAGAATAAAATGCAGAGTTGAAAAGAATAACTTTTTTTTTTGTCAGAAGGCATGATTTGTTATGTGGTTCATATACTACTGGCTACTGCAGATGACCATTTTCATTAGGGATTAGGCTTGTAAAGGAGGACTAGTGCATCAAAATCCCTTTTTTTTCTAATAACTACTCTATCCAGGAGAGAGAAAGAAATACTAAGGAGACCGTTATTTCACCTGTATTGACTCTAGAAACTTGATGATTTTGAACTTTGTGGGATGTAAGATTAAACCACCTTACAAGAATCTGGCTTGAGTTCTATGAGACAACAAATAAAATTCTAATCAACTTATCAAATTTAATGTCAACTCTATAACTTTGACTTGTATTTGGGCTGACAATGGGATGTACCATGTTGAAGTGTAATATGCTCACAATCATTAAAAAGATATATGCTTGAATGCTGCTGATGTTTAGAAATAGCCAAACAATTGAAAAAGAGAAAAAAAGCCTATTCAATTTCTATTTATGTTCATTAACAAGTGCATTGACCGTTGCTTGAATTTTCTTTTCTGTTCTAATGTAGCAGGCATGAACCAGTTTTACTGATAGGTTGCTTTTAATGTAGTTGGACTCTGAAGACACGTACACCATCGTTATTTATGGAACTGGTGCTCTGGTTGCTCTTTGGATATCATCTGCTGTTGTTTCTGCACTCGATTCGCTTCCTGTTGTATGTTTCTTCCTACATGATTAAGTAGTTAGATCAAAGTTTATGGGATAGTTACTGTCTAAACAAATACACTAATCTTCACAACTTTTAAAAACAGTTCCCAAAGGTGATGGAAATTGTTGGTCTTGCCTTCACAATCTGGTTCAGCTCTCGATATTTGATCTTTAAGGTGATCTATTGAAGTTTAGTAGTTGAGCTGATGCCTTTTTATTTTTCAGGTTCACCCTTGTAATTAGCCTGTTTGTGATTTGCAGGAGAACAGGGATGAATTTTTTGCGAAGATTGATGATCTCAAGGAGCAGGTTTTAGGGCCTAGTGATGATTAATACACTACAGGCTAAAATATGGACCAAAGAATTTGCATATTTATTTTTTGTTTCATCCAAGATAAACTTGGTGTACTCTGGTTTAGTCGAACAGATTAAGTGAGATGTCGATAGTTATTATTTCTTTTCAACTCAGATAGTGGATTATGCTTTTCAAACTACTGACCGTGCTTTTCTCATGGCTGGCATCACTTGAAGAATATTTTCGTCAATTTTTACCCCTCGTCGGTGAGCTCTGAAAATTTATATTGCATCAATGTTTGTCCATTTCTCTTTCTAATTTGCAGCTTTAGTTGAATACTACATAACGGGAATAAATACTGGCTTCAGAGGAATAAATACTAGCGTGAGTTGAATTTCTAATATATCGGCGAACTTTGGTAATGAATTTGCTCATGCTCTGTTGAAAACTTGGTCGATATTGATGATGGCAGGCTGCATAATAAGAACTTGGTGATGGATATACTGAAATCTTCAAGTGACATCACAAATAAACAGGGTTGGCCAATCTTTGGGCGGCGTTGTTAGGGTCAACGCCGTCTTATGGACTCCGGCACCAGACAGCATGCAGGGTTCACATCTGCTATCATCAAAGGTACGTGAGACTCATAGATTTAAAACCCCAGCTGCACACGGTTCATTCAGCATGCTGCCAAACGAACTCCAGCTGAGTTCTCTCTTTTTTTTGACTCAGAGATTTAAAACCTCAGATTATTCCTGCTCCATTGACGTACACTGTGATGATTGCAAGGAACATGTTCAGCTACTCGAATTTGACGAGAGGATTTTGCGAGGAAGGGAAGGTGGAAGAGGCCAAAGAGGTTTTCGAGGAGATGAAGAGAACGGAGTTAGAAGTTGATGCCTATGAGCTACATGACGTTTATTGGTTGTCTTTCTAGAGAATGAAGAGTCAATGAAGGAATTGATTTGGTGGAGAGAGAGAGAGAGAGAGATGAGGCAGAGTGCCTGTAAAGCTGATGTTTTTATGAATAATTTTGTAATTGAATGGTTGTGCAAGGAAGGGAGGTTCATGGAGGGGATTTTCGAGTGCTTGCCTTCATGGGGGTGTTCGGTTGAATGTGGCGAGCTATAGGATTGTGCTCAATGGCTTGCATGGTCGTGGGAAGATGGAGAGAGCACGGGTTGAGTTGGCGCGCCTGGAGAGACAAACTCAAGAAGGTTTTGAATTGATCAACGAAATAATCATAGAAGAGTGAATTCTATGGTTATTGAGAGGTCCTCTTTGCTTTCTCGCCATTAGTTTCATGTGGGAGAGAATGATGAACCAAAGAGTGAATGGATAGCCATACTTGAATGAAGAAAGGATGAAGGAAGCAAAGCGGGGAAAGATTAAAAAAAAGGGAAAATAAGGTTAGCATGAGTGAATGATCAAATTGTTCAAAGATAAGTCATCACTTGAGATGATCTCCTTTCTCTGTGTTGGTCTATTGTGGATTTGCTGTCCTTTTGTTATAAGCATGGATGTATGATGAGTTAATGGGAGACTAGAGATTTGGATAAGTGGGGAAAATAGCTAAGTTAGTGGGTTTGTTGAATCAAAAAGAAAATGTACGAGAGCATTAAGTCTATTATATACATTTCGGCATGTTGCTATATCTAGTCCTCGTCTCTTGCACTTGGCTAAAGAAATTGAAGCATCCTGTGATATTACTAGATCTTCTCTGCTCATAAAAGAACTTAGTAGACTAATCGGTCGACAATCATTGAGGAAAATAAGGCTCAAGCCCATTATGTAACCTTTATGAATAGAGATCCATGAAGGAGCTTTAATAGGTAGAGATGAAGCTGACCAAATGATTGCATTAGAGCATTACTATATACATATATGTATGTATGTATAGATGTATATAAAGGTAGTAGGTCTCCTTCCCATCCTTATGGAATGAGTATGTATTTCAGTGGTAATAGATTTTTTAAAATTGGGTTATACTTTTAATATGCTCAGAATCAGATTGTCTATGAGGTACTAGGCCACAAGTATTCTTGAAGGACTCACTCATATGAAAGTGGACAACTATGGGTTTGGGTTTAACTCTATCAACTCATATTAAAACCAAGGTACTACTATAAGGCTAGATAGTGCTAATTTGCTGTCTGAGACAATTGATCTATGTTATGTGCTATTAAAATGTGAGTACAAAAGACTTATATCAATGCTCAATCCACTATGACTCCTTGAGTTTGGCACAACCGACATTAAGTGTGGTTCAAGTTGAAGTAATATCTTACTGCATGGTATAATTTGCTCGGGAGAGATGGTATTTATGAATTTTATAGTTTAACTGGTTGAACTTTTGTGAGAGAATATTATATGATATTTAATTGTTGATTTTTTAAATTATTTTTGGTTCAAAACCAGCTTCCACGTCATTGCCACCTCAGGTCCTAGTCTTTCAGCCAGACCAGACCGGTTCACGAACTTTTCTTTGACCGGTTCCTAGGGTTTCGGACCATTCTGCTTTCATTTTCCGCCTCCATTTTGCATTCGATAATTAAAGCCTTCAATTCTCAACTTGTTTATTTAAGTTTAATCCTACGTCGAAGAATTTAATGCAAATTGAGTTATATTTGATACTTTCCCAACTAGTGAGCTCTGGTTGGAAATGTGGGCCATTCGTCTCTCTTGGTTATGCCGTGCATGTTGTGACCATGAGACAACTTGCAGTTGTGTGAAAGCCAACCTTTATCCTTTTAATCATTTAGGTTTCTATCTGAATTATTTCAATATTTAAGTCAGAGTTAACGTAGGACTATCGAGCTAGCTGTTGGAGAGGCCTTTATGGTCTACCTAGCCGTTAAGGTAGCAGTATTAGTTTGGAACACCTTAATCACTTGTTACAGCATTTTTGGGTCAGGAGAGTAGTTGTTAGAGCCATTACTGGACAGGTTTCTACATAAGGATCATGGCCCAAACACTCAATAGGGATTAGACAACTCTTTCTTCCTATGGTAGAGATCTTGTTCTCTCGTTATTGCTTTCCTGTCAAAAAGTTCCATTGCTTTTATTACTACATTTTTTTCCTCATATGTTATATATTTTCAAAGTATTAATCATGGTTAATAGAAGGAGTCATTTGGGCTAAGCCTTCTATGTATTGAAGATAACAATACCTTAGATAATGCCTAGCATGCCTCCTATTTTTTTTTAAAAAAATTTCATATTATTTTCAAAACTATCTTTTATCAAATCTGGATTTTAACATGATTTACTCATATAAATGCTTGATTTATTCAATAACTTTTTTAAGGACAGTTGCCACATCGATCCTTGACTGCCGACATCTCTTATGCTTAAATATCTGGACGAAGGGTAAAGAGGCGAAAGAGAGGAAGTGAGATATTTTTCTTTTTCCTTTTCTCTTTTTTTTTTTAAGAGTGTCGGACATATTTATTTATTTATAGTTATACTTGCACTATTAAACAATAAAATTCAACTATTTTGTGAAGAAAAAATATTATAATTAGAATTTTTTTAGAAGGGTCCCACGAAAATTGTTTGAAGAGTCCAACTAATTTTATTGTGCGCTAAATATACTCATGGTAATTTTTTCTTATTTTGTGCATGGATATGTTTTTTTTACAATTTTGAAGAGTCCAACTAAAAATCTAACTCGTAGCCTTTCTATTTGTTAATTTCTTTGTAATTTTTTTCTTAAAAGTGACTCTTAATTTATTTTTCTTTTTTTGTACGTGGAGAAAATAGTATGAACCGATTTTTTTTGGAAAAAAAATATTATGAGGGATTTCTTTTTAAAGAGAAAATATTATGCACAAATTTTCTGCTAAAAACTTTTGAAAAATCCAACTAATTTTGTCCGATAATTTCTTGTTATTTTATTTTATTCTATTTTTTGCTCAATAGTCTTTCATTTTATCTTCTCAACCGGATTCCTCTCTCGGTCCAACCGCTCCCTCCCCTCCCCCTTTTTCCGTCGCGAATCAGTTACCGAGTCCTTATCTGATCCCCCCGGAGACGGGAGACGGGAGCCGGGAGGGCCCCCCTTCCCGTCGCTATAATGAAAAGAAACTAGTATCATCCTTGGGAGAAGCATAAAGTTCTGAGGTTTCCTATTCTCACCGCGGTCCCATACCTCGGCCGGGCCCCCAAAACCGTACTCTCCTCCCTTATATAAAGAAGGAAAGCAAATTCCCCCGCGGCAACAGCGGAGTGGCGAAAGCGTAGGAGGGGAAATTTCCGTAAAGATCCCTCCTTTCTTCTCCTTCCTCCCCTCCCTCTCTTCTACTACCCTTGTCCTTCTTCGCTTCCTCTCCAATGGAGTTCGATGAGACCCTCAACCGCGAGCAGTACGTCTTCTTCGCCAAGCTCGCCGAGCAGGCGGAACGGTACGACGATATGGCCGGGTTCATGAAGAAGATTATGCAGCGGACGCCGTCCTTTCGGGGGTTCACGGTGGAGGAGCGCGGCATGTTCGTCGTCGCCTACAAGAACGTCGTCGGCGCTCGTCGCACCGCATGGCGGATCGTCTCCTCCATCGAGCAGAAGGAGGAGCGCCGACGGAACGAGGCCAACTCTGCAGTCCTCAAGGACTACCGCGGCCAGATCGAGGCCGATCTTGCCTCGATCTGTGGAGAGGTTCTCGGCCTGCTGGATTCCCAACTCATCCCCTCCGCCGGCTCCAGCGAGTCCAAGGTCTTCTATCTCAAGATGAAGGGCGACTACCACCGCTATCTCGCCGAGTTCAAGGTCGGGGAGGAGCGGAGGCAGGCCGCCAAGGACGCCGCGGCGGCGTACAATGCGGCTCAGGTAGTGTCTGTCTTTTAGGGCTAGGTTTTTCTGGTTTGTGCTACGTCGAACCCGCTCCTCAATCCCTGTTTTTGGCGTTTTTATTGGGGACGAGAAAAGCACAAATTTTCCGGAAAAGTTGCCGTTTTTTTTTTTGCTATGGGGGGTTAGGGTTCGGAGATCTTGATTCGAAACCCCCTTAAAAATCTTAAATTTGGTGGTTTCAGTTATCTTCGAACTCCTTTTTCTGAAATAAATAAAATACCCTATAAAAATATTTTTTGATGGTTTTAACTTACAGATTGCTCATTCTTCCTATTCGGCTTCAGGGTTTTCTGGTCTTTGAACTCAAAACACTTTTTTTTTTTTGTTTTTGCGGGAATTTACTTCGCTCGTCTTTTTTTCAGGATACCCATAAAATCGTATTTTTGTGAGAGATTACAAATTTCTAACTCCACTCACGGTTGTTTGCTCGGATTTTGTTTGCTCGGATTTAAACGACAGCCCCCAATGGCCATCTTACCTGTATCGGTTAAATGGTGAATGGAAAGAGTAAATTTAGGGATTCGGCATAGTGAATTAGATTTGTCCATCTGGATTTTTTTAATGGGTTTTTGGTTGTGCCATATCCAGGTATTGGTTTTCTTGTTCTTGGTTTTAATGCCTTCTATCTGCTTAGAAGTTCTCAACGTGAAGTTGGCGTTTTCTACTCGCTTTTTTTTTTTCCAACAGAAAAGTCGCTTTCTTTCATGTGAGAGCTAACATGGTTTTTAACTAACAATATCCACATTGTTTAGTTGGTCGACAGACCTCTGCCACTATGTTATCTTGTATGGGATGAATGAGACAAGTGAACGCAAGGAATCATGATAAGAAGCCAGTAGGATGAACTATGTGTATCACTTTTGGATTTTAATAGGTTTCTCTTATTTTCTCTTTCTTTTGCATCGTCTTTCATGTTTAGGATATCGCAAATGTGGCTCTTGCACCAACACATCCTTTTAGGCTGGGGCTGGATCTCAATTTCTCAGTGTTCTTCCATGATATTATGAAGTCAACTGAGACCGCTTGTCGCATGGCAAAACAGGTTTGGTTTTGCTATATCTTGCATCTTGGGTCGAAGAAACTAATTATTATTTCTCACATTTATTATTTCCACATTTGTTTGTATGTTTAGCATGTTTAGCACATCTACCGTAAGTTATAGATGTGTAATGATATTTTTTATGCTACATAGAACTGTGCACTGCACATATTAGACAACCATCAACAAATATTTATATACTATTAAAAATAAATATTTATCAGAAGGGGGCAGAGGTGAGAGATCAGGGGAGATAGGGAGATTGATCAAGATTGAGAGAGATATAGGGAGAGAGTGAGCAAGAGGGGGGCATTGTGGAGGGGAGAGAGGGCAGTGAGAGAGGAGAGAGAACAGAGAGAGACCGGGGTGGGAGTGAGAGTGAGGCGTAGAGATCGTGGGTGCTTGGTAGCCATGTGGGGGTTGGGTGTAATAGGTTTGGAGGTGGGCCGAGCTGAGGTGGGCCTTCGGCGGGCTTAGGTCAAGTTGATTTTTCATTTGGGCTCTACAAAACAAGTGTGAACCTGAGCTGTACACTCTTGGGCTAGGCCTAGCCCAAAAGTGAGTCCGGCCTAATGAGCTTTGGGTTGGCTTAGGCCCATTTCTAACTGTATCTGTAAAGCCTTGTTTGGGATTGCTGTTGGCTCTAGAACTTTTACAAGTAGAGCTTTCCGGAAGTAGAGTTTTTAATTAAAATCTATTTGTTGTTGGTAACTATATTTCTAAAGTGTCGTGAAACTTTAACATATATTTGGTAACGAAAATGAGAGTATTTTTGGCATGATAAAATGATAATAAAGGATATTGCATAGTAGCGTATAATATAATATAATATATTAAAAGATTATTATTTTGTATACTATTATTATAATATAGTGGAATATAATATTGAATAATAATCTAAATAGTATAACATAATATGATATAGTAATGTATTATGAATAGTACAATATTTCTACATTGTAATATAATGTTATTATAATTATAACATAATATATAATATAATATAATAATATAGCAATATAATATAATATAATAGATTAGAATCTAATCTAATAATAGATTAGATTAGATTATATTATAATAATATTATATTATTATTAAGTATATAACAATATTTAGTAATAATATAATATTATTATAACTTGCCTTCGCCATTACAAAGATGATATTGGGAGCATGCAACTTGATCTCCATCCTGATGTTTGTTTTTATTTTGAATTCGATGGTTTAGCAAAGTAGTTTGGGTAGTGTGGTCAAAATTAAGTAAGCTTTATATCAGGATTTCAGTATGCAATGAGTTGCTGAATGTAACCATTATAAACTAGACCAAAGTCATTTGGCATAATCCTCCTATCTGGTAATTGGTAGGTATGTTGATAAATGTTCGTTATTTTCATTCATGCAAAATGAGTGCAGGCATTTGAGGGGGCTTTTGCAGACCTGGACAATTTGGGTGAAGACTTCTACAGGGATGCCACACTTATTATGCGGCTTCTGCGAGACAATCTTACTCTTTGGACTTCTGAGGTACAGGTATATTCTTGTTTCAAGATCAACTTTATCTAACATGCTACACTTGTGATGCTTATTTATTTCTATGTAAATAAATTCTTTTCATGTGCCAGGAGCAGACAGATGAAGCATAGGAGGCATATACCAGGTGCTTTCCTAGGCGGAGGTGGACTTAAATGTCATGTGTTTATACGCATGTTAGATCAAACCTATTCTCTAAGTACAATTTATGCCACGCAGTTGAATATTCAGGATTTTTGAAGATTTTTGTTTAGATTCTTCCAATTCATATACATCTGCTTGTTTCAGTCTTTTCATGTACTGTTTTTGATCTAGTAGGTGCACTGTTGTGGGTTGGATGAAGGTTTAGCCCTCATATAACATCAAAGTTTTCTATGATACCATTGTCAATATGCAATATTTGAGATAACCACCATGATTAACAGTTATGATGGTATTAAAATGCATTATAGTCCACATCAGTCTGCCATGTTTTGCAACCATTGTTGTATTCTTAAATGGTTGATCTGAGGTTGACAGTCAGCCATAAACATCTGCTCAGTTTGATCAGGGGGCCTTGTCTAAGAACATGCGCCTGTACACAGGATTTGATTAAGAATAACATCTGGATGTTGTTGAAAACAACACAGGTGAAGTATCCCAATCAATAAATTCGATTGGGAAGGCATCTCGAAGAAGGTCTCTAGTATTTTTTGAGTATGCGTTTTTCCAATCTGCTTGTACCTGGTAAATGGTATAATAAGGTATAATATCAGCTGGACGTATAAGCAGGTTTAACATGTTTAACTTTACTGCTGGTTTGAAAAGAACAGTGGTGATGATGAACTTCATACAGTGGTCTGTATATGGATTCCAAAGGGCAACAGGAGAGTCCGACCAGATTACACATGCCAAGGGCGTGGATTCAAGAGGATCCATCTAACAGGTAATCAGAGGAGAGACTAGATGCAGTAAAATACTTATTATCTGACCAATGCCACAAATGCAAAAATAAAGTGATCCATAGTTTGAGACCTGGTCGTGTACCAAACTGACCACATCATAATGACAGCAGGGGCATGACTACCGTATTAATGAAGTGCACGTTTTTGAGGTACAGTGTTGGACCTTCCAGCTAATCTAATATCAACCCTCAGTAAACAGGACAGAGTGACTGACAGGCTTAAAAAAATAAGGGCTGATGCTCTAGTAATAGATCTTCAACTACAGCAGCAGAAATGGACTTTCTTTGCTGGCCTTAAAGCTTTGCTTGACATTAATGAAGTCTTTAAGTAGGAACGAGATTATAACATGAGGATCCTTTTGACAACATGTAATCAGCCTGGTTTACCATGGTATTATTAATTTGGGAGTCTATTTCTTTTCGAAGCTTCATAAGAATGTGTGCACAGATATTACGGGGTTGATGAGCTTTATGGATCCTGCTCCTATAATTACTGCTGTTGTGAATTAGATCAAGGAACACGTGAGGAAGGCGTGAGAGGAAGATTTGGATACAAGGTCAGTAACTTGTTTAGCTTCAATGCTAGTTCTTGAACTGTTACGCATTTGGGTTTAAGCTTTAACGAGCTTGCGTTGACCTTGTTTTAATGGAGGTCTAAGATTAATTTTGTTAATGAACTGGTAAAGCTTTAATGCTGCTTTTGTCATAGGACAGTTACACAATTAGTTTAAGCTTTAAAAAAGCTTTAGTTTGGCCTTGTTTTAATGGAGGTCTAAGATTAGAATTTTATTAATGAACCATGGTCTATAACCTTAGTAGCATATATCTATATCGTTCTTGGATGGATATACAAAACCTGTATTGACGGTATTAATAAAGTGTTGGCAAAATAGTGGAGTGTACATGAAATTAGTTATAGATAGGGTCGCTATAAAATTAAGCGAGGAAGTTGGTAGTGCCATGGATCTAAATTGAGGTTTCTGACCTCCAATTCCCACTTGTTGTGACTCTTCGGAGACATCCGATAAAAAAAAAAATCCCACCTATTGCATATGAATTGGAAAGGAACTGTTTTTCTTCCACTAAATGGTACAGAGAGTTTACTTGAAAGACAGGCATACGAGGGTTAACTTAGTGCAACTGGGTTGTATTTGTTCATATATATTACAACCAAGTCAATGTAGTTGTAGCCTAGTCTATCTGTTATATCCGGATATAAAACCTAAATCCATCTCTCCATCTAGGTTAAGTATGGGTCTGGCTAAACTAGACTTGATATAAGTGAAGAGATGCGACAAGAAGAACTTTGTCAAAAGTAGTGTAAAATTTCATATGTGATCCATAAGACTGAAGTAGAACATATGTAGGGGAGGTCATATTCACTACTGATCGAAGCGGATGAACATTAACATACTTCAAAGGTGCCAATAACTCCTAGCTGAGTTGTTTTGGCATTTGCCTCCTTAAGTGCCGGTTGTGCTCTTCAGTTCACTGTTGAGGTGGCTCGAGGGGAATTTGTGAATGAATACCTTTAAGATGCAGGTGGCACAGTGGATGCAGTTTGTGATGTGGATAGCATTGATTTAACTTAGATATGTCACATCTAACTCTTCTTCGTTGCAAGCTCTTAGATTCTTCTGTACGACGATTTTCTAAGAATCTACAAAAAATAGTTATTTTCAAGAATCACTCTGGATCTTCTCTAAAATGTACACAGACCAAGCTACGGGAGTGAAACTTTAGAACAACTGACATTTATTTAGCCTATAAAATTATGAAAAGAAGATCTTTCTATACGTGATTTCTTTTTGCTTCTTTGTTCTTGTTGACCCTAGAAACAGTATATATATATATATATATATATATATATATATATATATATATATATATATATATATATATATATATATATATAGGGAATAGTGGAATTTGAGGCCAAGACCTTGCAACCGGTTGATTTACAGCTTGTTAGCCATTGAATGCCAATTTCAAATTCGGCACAGGAGGTTTGAAAATTAAATTTATCTCCATGAACATTGCCAGAATTGCGTTTTTTGGCATTGATCATGCTAGTTAGTAGCTGTTTTGGTCCAGTATATCTTCTCCATGAAGTTCACAACTAGATCTACCATGTCAGCCATAAGGCACAATTTTGAGAGCACAGCCGAGCTCAGAATTAGTACTATATAGTAGGGCATAATTCAACTGCCTTGTATTTTTGGGCACGATATATAGCTCCATGGATGTTAATGAAGCTAGCCTACACCAATTGCTTGTTCTTTTCTAGTTTAGTTGTACAAAGTGGTAACTGCACTGTTAAAACTTAATCCTTTGTAATTCAATATGATTTGGTTCCTTGTCCTGTTTAAACTCGTTTAGGTAATGAGTTAGCTACAAGTCCAAATTGTAGAACAAGTTAATATAGATTCAGGTTAAACCAAGCTTATCCTAGAATCGAACCGAACTCGAACTCCTACGACCTCATGTAGCAGCCACCCGTGCACCCACTTGCAATCACTAACTACCAATGCAATGAGTACATTCCAAGAGCTCACACCTTGTAATGCATTACTTGATCTGCATGACTGGAGGATAAGTTTCTACAGAGCTTGAAGTTTGAGCAGTAAGCAATGAGATAGGGCGGGTAGCTTTAAATTCAAATGAGCTTTTTAAAGCCAGAGGTGGCACACTGCATGCACCCACAGAGCCCTGAGAAAACATAGGAAAAGATGAAAGCAACCCCTCCCAAAGTCCTTGGTAAATACGACCACTAAACTATTCCCCACCCTCTTGCGAGCACACAAAAAGCTCATGAGCGCCGTGGAGGGCTCTGCACGGCACGGGGGTCCTATTCTTTATTCAGATTGCCAGTGTGTCCATTTTGACCAGCCAATGATCAAACTCTAGTTTTGGACACCATCTCATGCAAAATTCCAGCCAAATCAGTGTAAGCTGTGATGCTTTCTGCACTCCCTTGGCTACAAATCCTGGGCATGATCGATCTCAACAACTCCAATCATCACTGATGAACGTGTGCAGAATATCGTGATTTGTTATCATGACAGTGTGGTGACCATGGTGATACCTGAGGCAAATTACTATGAAACTTGAGGTTGAGAAAGAGAAACCCAAAGGAAATTAAGGGGGCTTATGGTACTAGGTTTTAGGGTTTCGGCACCGATTAGTGTATGAGTTACTTGGTGCATCCAGGAGGACTGGATTAAGTTGGCACATTGTTGAGGTGAGCTTGAGTAATGATATGTCTCCACTTGAATTTAATGCACAAGCTACGACAATATGTTAGCTTAAATATCATTGGGGTTGTTAAAATACAGCAAACCTAACCTCAATTTCATTGTATATTTAAACGGAGCGTTGCTAGTCTAATGCAGAAATATCGCATAAAAAGTCGAGGTCTACTTTAAATTTACCTTGAAAGAATGATTTCAGTCAGTTGATGCCTCTTGCTTTAGCAGAAGAGATTTTGGATTTGATGCTGGAAGATGATGATTTTGTTGTTAGTTTCATGATATTTTAAAAAGTTTAGCAAAAAATAAAGGATTCTTATTTTTTTTTTGATAATTTTGAGGGGGTCAACCTGTTTAGTTGGCCTGAGCGTTAGATACCATGATATTTATTTGATTAATTCTGCCCTCGCCCCAAATTCGATTGGACTTTCTCCCATTCTTTTTCTTATACAAACATTTGTATATACATATATGATATATGTCATAGTAAAAGCATACGCTTAACTATTCCATGACCTTGGATGGTTTGACACTTGCTTCTGAAATTTTAGTAGGTGATGGAAGTAAGTATTTTGGGGCAACAACTAGTAGCAATTGCGGTTAGGACGGGACATGTCAAGACCCTATAAACCCATAACTTGGGTTGGCTTGAGAACTCCAGGTTGGGCAAGAGATGCAATTATTATACTTTCAGAAGATTCCATAGAGACTTGTAAACACTAACGTTCAACAGTTGTGAGCTCAAATATCTAAAAAAGAATGATGAAAGGTCTTAAGATTTGTTTGGGTCTGAATTGGAGCTTCATTTCAGGTCTTGTTCGGACTGGGCTCAGGCCGACCCAATAATATATTCGACCCCGACCGAAAAAATCAATGGGCTCTATATTTAAAGCTCAAACTCGGCCTGAAATCTTTCAGGCTTAGACCTAGCTCCAGCCCCACCAGAAGTCAGCTCGGCCGAGCTCATTTTCAGCCCTATGCTGCAGTGAAGGAGCCCTTGGAAACTCTTTAAAAAGATGGATTAGGCCATGGAGAAAGGGTTGCTCGGCGAGGATCGTGGAGACACAAAAGCTACGGCAGATGTTCTGGAGACTTATTGATGGAGGACAATGGCATCGAGGGGTGTTGCACATGTGTGTGGGGTGCCTGAAAACAGAAAAACACCAAGGACTGCCCACTGTTTATGACTATATGGTGACTGGTGATCACTACTAGGATTTAAGATTTGCAGAGTAGTAACATAATACTTCTTTTAAGCCATCCCTTAACCTTATCTCAACATATTTAAGAGGCTAGTAGCCATAATTTATAAGGACCATTTCTTAACCTTATCTCTGCATGTGTACCCCTTTAGGTGAGTGAGTGAGTGAGAGAGAGAGGAGGGGGGAGGTTGACTTCAAAATTAATCAAGCCTGGGATGGCATACAATTTGAAGACAATACCTAAAAGAATATTACATATATTTGAAATTGAAGGCTATAATATGTCTTAAAAGTCTTCTTTAGAAAAACGTCTAGAAAAGGAAATATTTGTTGGCTCTGGAGAACATTCATGCTAAGGCTTGCTTATTTATCACTAGCTACTATATGGGGGAAAGAAGAGTAATGCTTTATGCACCAAGAATAGAAGTTACCAGAGTCTAAATTACTGAAATAGTAGTTGCCAAGTGAGCCAAAATAAGGGAATTTGTCATAAACAACTTAAAAAGAAGAGCTAGATTCTGCCATAATAGTGCAACTGCAATGCCAATTGGACATGTGTTGGTATTTATAATTGTGTATTCACTTAAATTTACATGTAGAAGTCCTTGCGATAGAATTTTGAATAACTAAAAATTCAAAATCGCAAGGATATAAAGCTTAGAAGAAAATTCAAGCACCAAATACAACAATGACAACACAAAGGCACACATGCAAGAGGTAACATGAAGGTGGAGACTATTTGATGATCATGTATACTTTGAAGTTTTCTTCATGGATTATCCATGAATATCTTCAGAATCCTTGCTGCATTATTCATTTAGAGCTTCATGCTTGCTCAGTGTCGATGAAGCTATTGTTTAGATCCATTGCACAAAATTTTTGCTCGAATGATGCACAACAGACTGAAACCAGTGTTTGAAGGAAAATGTGATTAGAGTATTGCAAACCAACTACCCCCCGCACACATACAAACTCAGCATTCCATCTATAGTGAGCCAAAAATCCTAGTAACACCTCAAATATGATTAGCACAAAGCTGACAAAAGAGGCTGCCAACTACTTTGGGCTAAACAATTTTCTATTATCTTTCGTAATAAACTATTTATGACCCATTCTTGAGTCCTTGACTGTTATTTAAGATCCTTACCGTGCAAAAGGAAAGTGGTCCATGTTGTGTTTATGGATTCTAATGCATTTTTAAGTTGTATTGATCCATACGGTAAAGTATTGATCCCCATGGTAAAGTTGGACCACAATGTATATGTGCTACTGAGGTACTTCCCTTTGCCATGTGACATGTTCTACGTATTTGTTTGCAATTGTTTGTCATTATTGATCATGTCTTTTCTGTAATTCTGAATTTTAATTTTCATTATAATTACAAATAATAGAGATGCGAATAAGCCAACTTCAGTCAAGTTTTGGATTGTCTAGGATCAGATCTATACATCAAGAGTGTGTTAAAACTTAGCCTAAGTTTTTAAATTGTAATTACACTAAAAAAGTATTGCTTTGCATTCCAAGCTCGCTACTTTTTCTTTTTCATGAAAAGCAGATATGAGATTACAAATCAAGTTTTCCTCTAAAATTTCGAATAAAGGCTTGGTAGCACAACCCTAAAATGTGCGTAGATCAAGCTCGGTGATTAAGTGGAGCTCAAGCTTTTTATGATTGGCTTAGTTCATGTTCCGCCTTGCATATATATAGTCATGCGCATCACGCAGATGCACATGCATGCATGCATGCATACACACACACACACACAAACAAAAGGATTTAGAGATAGAGAGAGAGATTAACATGATTTATTATGAAGATAGATGCCCAAGCACATATATGGTGGTCTCCTACTAGCTGTAATAAAAGGGAGCGATTGGTTGAGTGACAGTACCGAGAGCTCGAATCTCAAAGTGAGGCAAAAATTGGTCCCCTTAGACCGGAAGAAAAGATAGTCTTTAGGCTAAATGTGTCCACACTCGTGCTCGCCAACTCTAATACCAAAAGCCAGGACAGCAGAGAGAGAAGATATGTGGATTGCTCGTGGAAATCTGTGGATATGTGCTCATGACAAGGATAAAGCTAGCCTTCCCTCTCTGACCCAATGGGAATGTGGGTCATATAAAGAGAGGAGACCAAAGGCTAATATGTTAACAAAAGGAACATTTCAAAGGGAATCAGGGAGAAAGAGCTTGAAAGTAGATGCTTGCAAGCATCCTAGCAGAGACCCGGGTCCCTTCCATGTTATTTCTCTCAAAAAATTGGACAAAAGTAGGGAATATCTGCCGGAATAGAGTACAAATATGAAGAATATATTGAGTGCAAGGTTCTTATCGAAAAAAGCCTAGTTCTTTAGTTCTTCAATTGTTTACATCGGTGGTGATATCGGACATGTTGATATCAAGGTAAATCATGATTCATAAAAAATATCCTAACTTGATGGTTGCAATTACATGGATAGCCAATTTGGCTTGGTTTGCGATCTCATCGATAACTCTGATGGTGCATAATATTCAGTGTGTTTTTTAGACTGGATTTAGGAATCCCATAGTCGATGTTATACTCTCACTTCTGGACTAAGCAAGCACGTAATGGATTAAAAGCATAGCCAGAGGCTGTGGGTGGTCCATGCTCAGGCTGCTATAAACTATAGTTGTGGTTTGAGTAATGGAATAGGGGGACAAATATGGTTTATCTTGCTGCATCTGAAGCCTAGTTAATTGATTAGTTGGCAAACTTAAAAACATTTAGGTTACCTAGGTGCATCAGAGGATGCATTGGGTTATGTGGATCCTTAGTAGGATAAGGTTCAATGATATTAATTAGATTAGAGCACCACCCTAGATCATAATATACCCAAACCAGTAGACTTTGTGAAAAAAGCCTCATTGCGTGACAATTAAGCTCATTCACATCCTATATATGGTAGGCCTTATAATAACTAATATATTCATGGTGAAACATGCTAATTATATTAAAGAATAGCATATGATAAATTCTCTTGTTACTTCAAACATATATAATAATATTTTTCCAGATTCTAGATCTAGGCAAGTATATAACAAAGTTCGATGCATTGAAGCAATTAGTGCAACTTGGTCACATGGAGAGCTAGATATGTTAGACAATTATGGTTCAAGAAATATATAACTTACTTGAAACATAGCTTAGACCAGTTAATCAAGTAAAATTGTTAGATTATCGTCTGATATCTAGTTGGATTGCACACTTGGCAAGTCTAGATACGTGGGCATAAAGTAATTAGAAGAAAATGGGGTCAGATACAAAGATTGAACCAGGGAAAGAGTTTAGTGCTCACAAAGAGAGTTGATTTAAAACATTATTGTATGGTTGTTTACTTTGAGTTTGGGTTAAAAGAAGATTGCACAAAATTAAGCACAATTATTTCAAAGTGTTTGGTTTTCGACTACTCATGGCCTGAGGATGTATATAGATGCAGAAGTCCCCTTTTTTTGGGTAAAAATGAGTCCCTTATTGACCATGTAGTCCTATTATAACAACTTCAGGGAGGTGAGGGACAGAAGAAATGTGAGGAACTCAACTGACCTGCTCAAACTTCATATGTTGAATTACCAGCAAAAAAAAAAAATGCTTGTGTTGCAACTAAAGAGGGAGATGTTAGACTTTAATGTAATATTATGGTTAGAAAAACCAATTTAATCTACACTCCTTTTCTTTTAGTAATTTTTTGATAACGAGGACAAGAGGAAGTCCAACTGAAATCAGGGTGAGAGTAGGTTTAAATGCAGATCACTGAATATCCAAAACATTTAGTGACTTTTCCAACTCAACCAGTCCGAAACCCCGAGGAAAGACAAGTTACCAACAATAGATTTTAGAAGGTTTCCAACAGAGATGCATGGTATGGACTGGATCTATCACTAATAGGATACAGAAGTGATGGTTTAATACATCACCTTATCAAACTACTTTCCATTTGAAATAAGTACTAAGCAGTTCTAACGAGCGAAGATTAACTACTAACATAAGAGGGTGGGGGAGGACAAAAGTGCTCCATAGAAAATTTCACTGAAGACACTGCATTTGTATATCAAGTATAACTGAAGATACAAATGGAGAGATGAAATAAAAAGAATACCTAAATTACTAACCTTAAATCCTCCATTTATGATTGAAACACTTCAATATTCCCCTTTGATGTCCTTAAAGAAGGACACATGCCTACGATCTGTGAACCATATATAAATTGTTCTATAATCATCTATGGTAGAGATTTTCACAAGATTAGTAAGTAGGCTTGTGAGATTTGCAAATTTTTTGATTCTTCCTTTTCAACCAATGTGGCACACTTTTGGTTCTCACTGCATAAGAGCTTGTATAATTTTCTCTTAGAAGTGATGCGGCAAAGTGGCCAAGGGGATTGGGCATGGCACCAAAATTAGTAATTATGAGTGTGTCTTACTAAGTCCCATATGATAATTTTAAGATTTGATCAGATGCTACACCCTTTTCTACTATTAAAAATAAGAGCACAAATTGGAGAACTTTTTATATGTTTGTATGTCTCAATGTAAAAAAAGAACAAAAAAATCATAGAAGTGTTCCTCTTGAGCAAACTTAGACATAATACCTGCAACTTTGGTATAAATATGTTATTCAGTCATAACTACTTGCCAGCCACTTAAATTTTGTTCCACTTTTCATCATGATACACCAAAAGTTTCACTTCTAACATTGACATATATTGAATTGTGGCTTATCTCAATGGTCATACTCATTTGCTTAACAACTAGACATTCTAAGTTCATTTTTTGAGTGTATCTCCAAAAATTTGGACTAGAATGGTTATAGTAGGGTAACTTTCCCTCCCTTTCTCCTTTTTGTTTTTCAAATATTGATGCATGTTTCAATATACATTTTCTATCAGGTCTTCCACATAATTTTTGCTATATAAATAAAAAAATTGAGTAGCCCAAACATGTATTTTCTGTGCAAGCATGAAGAATGTTGCATTAAATAGAATGGCTATAAAGTTGAACACTACATGAATATGATAAAGATGGAGAGCACTTATACATAGCACATGATATGAGTGTAACGTGGCTAATGATTATTGTGATCAAGAGTATGCATTTGGACAACTAGGATATAAATGATTAAAATGCATTAGTTGATTAGTAGAATATACCATTTATGGTGTGATGATTCTTCATAGCAATGCCTTTAAAGCTAGGTTAATAAAATTTTTCTAGTTAAACCTAGTTTCCTTAGTTTCCTTTTTCCTTTTGCCACTCCATTAGTTTCCTTTTTTTCCTTTTGCATTTAATATAAGAATGAGTTTAGGTATTAATCGATTTTGAGAAAATAGACATCAGATTGCCGATGCACTAATAGTTTTTATATTGTTAATTTGAACATCATTTTATCCGGAGTTTCTTTGTAAGCATGATGAGAAAGTTTAACTCAAAAAACTGATATTTATATTTTTATAAATATTTTTAAATATTTTTATAAGTTTTAAAGGAATGAACTTTAGATGCAAGTCCTTCTTAAAACATAGAATTAAACTAGAAATTACGTCAACCTACCATAAGGCATGCTACAACCATTGGAAAATTCTAAAAATTTAAACAAACTATTTGGAAATATATAGTGGGAAATTGCTCTCCATGCATAAAAAAGAAGAAGAAAAGAAAGAGTGGGTTTACACTTCCCTCATAGGACTGCAAATGGGACGAGTTGACCCGTAACCCGACCAGCATAAGACCCAACTCGACTCGAATTTAGGACCTGCGGGGCCGGATCGGAACCTAAATTTGGACCTATTCTATTTTTCGGGTTAGGTCAGGTCCACTCAATTTTGACCCAGATCCAGACCCGACCCGATCCTTTTTTTAGATTAATATTTTACTATTATATAGTGGAACTTTGAATATAAAAATACATAGATCCGAACTCGATCCGATCCGATCCGAATGACCAGTCGGATCAAAATTTGTAGGCATGGATCCGATCCGACCCGATCCAATCCCAACTGGGTCGGATCCGGATCCAAAATTATAATTGGAACAAAAAACTGGATCGGATCGAGGTCGCTCAGGATTTGACCCATTTGCAGCCTTATACTCTAGTGGCCAACAGCTTGAGAAAAGGCCAAAATTAATGTCATTAGTAGAAGTTCTGAGTGAAACGGTAATACCTGGCATCCGTTCGGAGAAAAGAGCGCACGCGTCCCCATAAAAGGAAGAAAATAATAAAATCCCGATTCCTATTGGTCAGCCTACCTTTAGCTTGTATTTACGAAAATGCCCTCCGCTTTTATTGAAAGGTCCTCTCAAAAGTGACGGCCCTTTCTCAACCCTTCCTCCCTTCTGGTCCCTGGAGAATTCTGTTTGACCGCCGGGGAGTGAGCCACTTGCCCTTCCAAACCCCTAAAATGACCATAATGCCCTACTATTTATGTATCATACATTCATATTCACTAAATTCAATATCAAGATTGACAATCAGAAAATCTATCCATTATGCTTTTCTAGGCAACCATACACTTAATAATTCGTTTAGATATATAATAAAACAGGGTGTAACATAGTTTTAGACATAAGAAAGAGGATATATGTTAGAAGAATTGAAAAAACATATTCTAAAAAAAATTCAAACATATGGTATAATATAGTCAAAGGGTCATAAATAAAATTAAAAGGATTTCCAACCTAATATTTAACCATTGTAAAAAAGAAATAAATCTCACATTCTATCTTAATATTATAAATATTATATTTCAATAATAGAAATAAGAGATGCATTTATCGAGACGTTTTAGAAAATCTTTTATAAAGAAAGAATCTGATTTAATGATATTTAAAGAATACCGTAACAAAATTTTGGAGACATTGCTCAGCTGTTAGAAGCACAATGATTGTTTTAATTTGTAGTCTTGATTTGCTAGTACATTAAATGCATATATCTTATTTTCTAATATATAATTTTTCACTTTTTATTTACAATATCTTTTAGTCCTAATTTTTAGATGAAATTTACCTTTTATCTTAACACCAGACACACGAAATCGCTATAATTATTAATTATTTGCTAAACATCTTTGAATGAGTTCTAAAAAGGACAGGGTTTTTTTCTTGTTCATCTGCCTTCCCTATTAATAATAACAAGGGTAGAAGGTAATGCTTATGATGATCATTTTGGAAATGGCTATTCTGCAAATACATCACAAAGATATGGCCAGAGGCAATAACCCATCACCTCAACTTCTGTTATTTTAATCCCTGAATCCCTCTGCTAAATCTATGTGTACAAAGTCATGGTACAAACCACATCATCATCACTCATCAGTCTCAAATCACCCCCCAAAATCAACCCATCAATTATCATATCATCATTCTATAATCAGCATCATCTCTGCAAAACCCCTAACAACCCTACCCCACATCTTTCCTCTCTCTCTCTCTCAGAGGGCTTAAAAAAAAAGAACATTTTTTTTTATCTTTCCCCTTCCTATTGTCCCTATTCCCTGCGTGCCATTTTCTCTCCCCTTTTCCCCCATATACTCTCTCCCCTCTCCACCCCACTCCAACAGTAACCCTCTTTCCTATACAACAGTGCATTCCTCCTCCTCCTCTCCTCCTGTGTCCCTCCCCTGCCCACCATTAACAAGGAAGAGCCTCCCCCCAAAACCCCAAAAAATCCCTCATTTGCTCCATATCAAAGAGCCCCATTTCAAGGAGGAGGAGGAAAAAGAAGGCACAAGCCCCTCTTTTCTATCACCAGAACCATCTTCTATCCTTTCGATCAATCTATAATCCATCTCGCTTGGTTGAGATGAGTCCGAGCTATGAGTGCATGTCCTCTATCCTCCTCTGCGCCGAGGACACCAGCAGCATCCTGGGCTTTGATGACGAGGAGGAGGATATCCAGGGGAAGAGGCCAGGCTGGGTGACTCGAAAAAGGAGCGATTTTTATGGGGATTCCTTGATGGTTTTTCCCCTCCAGTCGGATAAGTGCTTGGCGCGGGTGGTGGAGAGAGAACCCGAGCATCTACCGAGGGGGGACTACGCCGAGAGGCTGCGCTCCGGGGCCCTGGACCTGTCCATCAGAAGAGAATCCATCGATTGGATTTGGAAGGTGAGATTTTTAGTCCTTTTTTTTCCTGTGTTTTTTTCCGATATTGTTCCTCAAATTTCTTTCTTTTTTGCCACTATTTTATTGGTTTTTTGATGTTTTTTAACGAGATCCAGTTCCAGTATGATCATTTTGATGTAAATAGATCTAAAATTACCGAGATTATGGATCAACGTAGTTGCATTTGATGTTGTTGTTCTAATTTTTCTGTTGGTGTTTTTATTTCTGCTCCGATCATTCTACGGATTGCGTTTTTGGGGGTTTCACTGTTCCTGTTGTTTGATTAGCGCACATGGATATGGAGGTGTGGTTTGATGTGGTGTTTGTTAATGTATATGGAAATAGGCTTGTTTTCCTTTCTCCATTTGCTTGTTTTATGTTTCTTTTCTTGCATTTTGATCTCCATTCCCTCTTTTGATTGATGGCATTTATGATTTATTGGACAGGTTCATGCTCATTACAATTTTGGACCTTTGAGTGCCTATTTATCTGTGAATTACTTGGATCGGTTCCTCTCCACCTACGAGCTTCCTGTAAGAGCCCTCATAAAGGCCTCCAATCTAATGTTTCTTAGAAACATTACATTAATTCATTCAAGTAGATATAATCCTTGGAATGGCATAAGTGAAACGAATTAATTCACTTGATTCCATTTCCTCATCATTCTGTTAATTCTATTTGTAGCAAGGCAAGACTTGGATGATGCAATTATTGTCGGTGGCATGCTTGTCGTTAGCGGCCAAGATGGAGGAAACTGAAGTTCCTCTATTGCTGGATTTGCAGGTGAAGTAGGCATCATTAATTGAATTTTCCAATTTGTTCGCCGTTTAAATTACTTAGATTTCCCTAATTTGTATTATATAGGTTGGCAAGTCAAAATATGTATTCGAGGCTAGGACTATTCAGAGAATGGAGCTTCTGGTTCTGAGCACCCTCAAATGGAGAATGCAAGCTGTGACTCCTTTCTCCTTTATAGATTACTTCCTTCACAAGTTCAATGATGGTAACTCTCCTACCAAGTTATCGATATCCCGATCCATGGAACTTATTTTGGACACAGTTGGAGGTATGTTTCTTGTTCAAAGCTGCAAAATCTTATCTCGGATAGTTAAAGGAGGAATGTGTAGACTGTACTTTATTGCTGAAAGTGCATAATTGAAATGCAGGGACTGATTTCTTAGCATTCAGACCTTCAGAAATTGCTGCAGCTGTTGCGCTGTCAGCGCTGGGAGAAACCCAAACTGTGGATGTAGAGAAGGGTGTGTCTTGCTGCAACCTCATAGCAAAGGTATATAGTTCTAGTTATTTCCATTTGTGGCTACCGTTTGCTTACCAAGCATTCTATTTTTCATGTGAATGAGCAGTGTCATGTCTCATTTCACAGACCTTTTCACTATTTGAAGGTTTTGATCTGTTTTGTGGTTGCTGCAGGAGAGAGTGTTGAGATGCTATGAAGTGATTCAGGAGAATATACTGATGAGAAATAGGCCCCTTAAAAATGCTACCCTAATGGTTTCTTCAGTGCCGCGGAGCCCAATCGCGGTGTTAGACGCTGCATGCCTGAGCTATAAGA
Organism: Phoenix dactylifera; assembly: GCF_051530095.1. Lineage (NCBI taxonomy): Eukaryota > Viridiplantae > Streptophyta > Magnoliopsida > Arecales > Arecaceae > Phoenix > Phoenix dactylifera. The sequence continues at coordinate 19,662,617 of NC_143204.1, forward strand.
GTGATGATATAACTGTTGGGTCACATGCTACATGCCATCATACTTTGCCAGCTAGCAAGAGGAGGAAAATAAGCACATCTTCAATCCCATGAAGATGGGGGGTTTTCTGGTTACTGCTCACCTGTTTGGGAGGTTTTGGTACTATCAAACAAGCTAGACTGGTTTGGTTAGTGGGAGTTTTGTGTGGTCAGAAAGTTACCAGCAAAAAAAAGAAGAATGAAACTTGACAAAAAAGAGGAAAACAAAACAAAGATGAGATGTTGTGGGTAAGCAGTACTCATCCCTCTAATATGAATGAAGCATCCACCAGCAGTTGAATTATCAAAAATGTAGAGCCAGAAAGGAGAACAGAGAAAAGTGGATGCAATGAGAGGAAATGGAGAGAAATGTATGCTTGGGAGAAGATAGAGGCTGCCAAAGATAAACTGAGAAGTGTTTTTGTTGTTTGTTTTTCTTTTACCATTAGGAAAAAGGTCCCTGTGGGGATGAAAAGTGACCACTGAAACAGAAAATATGCAGGAAAAAGGAGGAAGTGGGTTTTTTAAGAAAGGTATTTATGATTAACATTATTTATGTGCTTACTTTTTTCTTTTCTTTTTTTTTTGATATTTTTGGTGTCTGCCATCCTATTGTTTGACTGCTTGTCTGCTTAGACTTTAAAGTTTGCTTCCCTTATGATATAGAAGGAGTGCTCCTAGTCAGTAGAAATCTTGGGAAGACAACATATAGAACCCTTGAGGGGGAGAGAATCTCCATGTTTATAAGGTGGGTGGGGGGATCTTCTCCTTGGAAGTTTCAGTCTCCAATTTAAGTTTCAGCTAGTGTTTAAAAAAGGAAGCGAAGAATTATTCCTTACTGGATTGGTTTTCTTTGGGCTTCCATTTGTTTAGCATTGTTTGTCATATCTAAGCAGCAATATTAAGTATATCCCAAGATCTAATCAATTGCAGGCAATGCCAAATTGTATATATAATATTCTGGGTCGGTTGGGGAGTTTGTAGTGTTTGTACATGTGTATTCTTTATTAATTCAAGCCAAGCTTGTTCTAAACAATAGCAAGAAAAAGTACCCACTGAGATCAGCTTCACATAAAAGGTTACACATATGTGCACATACATGCAACTTATGGGGGCACTATGACACCTTTTTGTTATCTCTTCAGTCAATTGTGCCTTGCACATTACTTTTGTCACATCTTGGTTGAATAGATAATGATGGCATGCAAAGGATGGGCAACTAAAAGAAATGTGCCTCTCCTGTTAAAAGAAAAATATTGAGCCTCATCCTTTTGACAAAGGCTTCATTTAATAAATACAGACTGGTCTATTGTCACAGTCCCTTATTATGTTTCTCCTTTTAAGGAGGGGAGCAGTGTTTGTATAGCATGTCCCAAAGAGGATTTTATTAGGACTGAGCCAAAAGGGAAATGACTTGAATGATCTTTTGAATGTTATGATTATTAATGCCCTTATTTGTCATGGTCCAGACATCTTGTGCCCATTGTTTTTAGATCTATTCCCCAATGATGCCAACAGTGAACCTGCACTTAAGAAGATAGAAAGTGATTTTGTTTAAGGCACATTAATCCTCTGTGGTAAATTGTTCTATGGGGTTTGGTTACCATGGGATTTACTATGTGTAAACTGGGATGCAGTGGGAAGAACTTTGAGATCATCGTGATACGAGATTGCTGTGCGCTTGGACTTTGCACTTCATCATCCAACTTTATTCAAAGTTGAGGAAAAAATGAAACAAAATGCAGCTCTATGAAGGATAAGAGAGACTAAGCTCGAAGTTGTATTGAGGCCTTGAGCCAGTTTAATAGAATGATCCCCTCAACTTTGCCCATGTTGATATACACTCCATGCTCTTTAAAATCTTTCAATTAGATCCATCAACTTAACTTTCATTGCATTTTGACTTTCTATCCATATCTTTAGCTTTAGTAAAAGATTCACGCAACCAGCACAAGACTTTTACATGAGTTTTAAAATATGGACAAATTTCTTAAATACCCAAGTGAAGAGGGAGAATGGGAATTGAGAAGCTCCTATCTGACTCGCCCGTCATTGAAATTATTGGTTAGATCAGGTCATCAGTTCAGCGGTGGATCAATTCACCTAGAAAGCAATACACACATACACGGATGAAGAAGGATGAGGGAAACATATTGGTTTCTTGTTAGATTAGTTCAACAATTCAGCGGTAGATCTAATCCAATCCATTTTCCACCCTTCTCGACCTTCACCTCCTTGGGACCCATATTGTTATCCACCTTGCTGCTTTTGCTTCGTAGGCTGCCTCGTCAACTATCACATCACCCTCCTTCTCCACCACCACCACCTCTGCCCCATCATCTCATTCAAAAGCGACGTCCTAAACCCATTTCTGGTATCAAAATGTTCGTTTTTATGTTTTCGTTCTCTTTACTCCAACTATCATTTTGTTTCTTTTCACCTCTTTTCCCTAATTATTAGTTAGGGTTTAGACTCTACATCACCGTTAGATCGGCTCACGGTCGTCTTCTACTTTTCTTGAGATTTTCTTTTTTTTTAATTTTTTTATTTTTTTCCTCTGGCTTTTTTTTTATTTTATTTTTCATCTTCATGCCACAAGGGATGACAAAAAGGGATCAATTATTTATTTCCTGTTTTTCTCTATATTTTTGTTGGTGCCTACCTTTTTTAGGTTATTCTCTTTATTTTCCCTCTCCCAAATCCTATTACAAATACAAAGAAGCATCTACAAATAAAAAAAAAAAAACCTGATACATAGGTAAAAAGGCTGAAGAAAAACTAAAGACGGAGGAAGGGCAAAAGGATTTTTTCTCCCTCCTCCTCCCAAACTTTGTTTTAGTTTTTTTTTTGTGAATAAATTTTGTTCTAATTCGGATGTCTTTTCCCTGCATCCCTGCTCTTTTCTCCCATTCCCTCCCTCTCCGTATCATTCTTTCAGGAGTTTTTATTAGACTTCATCATGCAGGCGTATTCAACTTCCTCAATTGGAAATGAGGTTGACGAATTTAAACTAGATTCCGAAGATACTAATGGTCGGCATGGAGACATATTGCTTTCCTTGGATGCAATTCTGCCTGATGAGCTCCGGGAAAAAGCTCTCTCCTTCTTGTCCATCGCGAGCATAATTTGGTGATCGTTTGTGTGCAAAGATGGTATGATACCGTGCACTCGGGAAAGCTTTCATGGACCATCATGGTGCTCGATAACAATGAATCGGGAGCCTACGAGATGGAGAGAGAAAGAGAGAGAACGCCATCGGCCTCCGCGCCCTCGTCGCTGCGAGCATGGCCCATCCTAAGATGAAGCAGATGGAGCTCGCCGGGCATGCCATGGAGATGTGGGGGATGGAGGTGAGGGAGAGATCATGGAGGAAGGTGGTGGTGGCATTTTTGTCATTCGAAAATTAGCCGGGAAGATGGATGGAAGCCACCAAGGTGGTAGCACAGATGAAACGGGACGTTGGCTTCCACCGAGGTGGCCCAGTTCGAAACGTGCAGACATCGATTAAATTCGGAGACCAAATGCCCCACGCCTGGATGCTGCCAGTAGGAGCGCTACTGGTTCGCTGGTACCGAGATGGTGCTAGAGTGACGTACTCACACACGGATGATGAGCCCAGTGGAGCTCACTAATTGCATGCTGAGATTTCACAATAATTATTAAATCTTAAAGTGAACTGCAAGATTCAAAAGTCTGCACTGGAAGTGGTGCTTCCTATGTCCTTGAAAGGAATTAGCGAGATACGACTTGATTGGAATGTTCATTTTGACAAAAACAAGAACCTTAGAAAGATAGTAATGTAGAGAGGCACCAAAGTCTATTTGCCAACCTACAGATGTAATTAATGCTCTCTAAATCCTAGTGCTAGGGGTTCATTACTAAGATTGAAATAATTAATTTAGCAGTTTAAATGTAGCTACTTGTATGATGGTTTTCATAATGTCTAGAAGAATAGGCAGAATCATCTTACCGCGTTACTATGATAAGATTATTGAGCAAAGGAAGGAAGTCATGGGACCCCATTGAAGTGGACAAGATGAGAGCCATGTATACACACCCATGTAGCCGTACGTGCAAATCAAGTTCTACAATTGCTATCATGATTTATGGATCAAGCCACATTGAGTGTGAAAGAATTAGAAAGAAGTTTACCTTCTTTTTTATTCTAATAATAGTAAAAAGAAAAATTACATAGATATGAAATCTTTTCAAGGGTGAAATTTTCATATTCCCCGTCAGAAACCTTCTCATCGTTCATCTCCCAGATCTGTGCAAGCCTGCAACTCATCCTCCATATCCGAAGGTCACCAAAGATCTATACGAGTCATCACTAATTATCCGACTTTAATTCAAGATTATATCATAACCTATCTTAACCAATATGTTCAAGTGAAATCCGATTCAGATTCCACAAATCAATATAAGAAGACCTTGTACATACCATTGTTATCATGCTAGGAATAGATCTTCTAACTGATTGAATATGTTAGTAGTCCACCAGCTGCACTGTTAAGTATCAAGTATAAATCTTTTAAGAATGCATTAACTAAGAATCGAATCCAGAATCTTTGATGATTAAGCAAAAGGTGTGACTACTAGGACAAGCCCCAGTCCATAATGTACTTTTAACTCCTCGTGAACAAACTCACGTTCCTTTTTGCCACAAAACTACAACCTACCTTGCTTTGTCCAATGTCTCCCACCAGAAGTTTGGACATTATAAATCTACCACTCGTCTTTAAGAATCAGGTACAAATTCTTACTGTCTCTAATTGCTTCAGCACATATTCTGGCAGTAAACTTGGTATGGAAGGCTGCATGAGTGGAGAGAGAGAGAGGTTGCATGCCTACTAAATGGTCCATCAGATCTCATCTCATTTCAATGGAACAGTACTGCTCTTTAACCTCGGTCATCACCTTTTGAGCCACACCTGTACGACCACCTTATGGTCCTCATCTAGCTGCACTTGTGAAGAGATGTTTGCTCCATAGAAAACTACGACACCCTCATCTTAGGACCACTCGATCAGAAATTATGGGCATCACCACGCCAAGGACCACCTCCCGAAGACAATGCTAGTTGGTGTTCTGAGCATCACGTACAATTTTGGCGGTCTGATATCGTCTCGTTGCATCGAAGAGACACCAAGAAGGTAGCTGTTAAAGAACTGGTTCCCGTGAAACCTGGCACTAAGAACAAGAGACGAGCGAGGGGAGGCTAACCCAGCATCAATTCGCTGTGGTAAGAAAGACAAATCCAGTTATTTTTGTCCAAAGTTTCTGATGCGCAGGGACCAGTCTTTAACTAAGAACCAGGTATGTAATAAGGAGCATGTACACATCAAACTGTGGCTAGAAACGTATGCATTAACTTAACTTGCTGCGAAGCTAACTGATCACTGAAGCCAAGAAACAATTAATTGAAAACATTAATATCTGATGCAGAGATCTAACATCTGTAGTCTGGGCTGAGGATCATCCAGAAGCTGGTCAGAAGCAGCATCTAAATCGCAGCCTTGTGATCATGTCAACGATTGCCTGGCTCGAGTGGACCAGCTTAAATTCCCGTGACAAGATAGGGAGACCAATATGTTTGAATCGCAGGGACCACAAACAGTCAAGTGATAATACCCATCAAAAAGAATCAGGGACAAAGTGGTGGGAGAAGTGCAATATTGACTGCGGAGGCATGTGATATTTACATTAGGTTCCTTATTGAACAAAAGAAGTATACTGTATTTAATTTATATGCATTAGAAATATGTATACGATTATTAGCTATATATTAGGTTATAATATGATATCCTTTGTTGTGTTAGTATAAAAAGGTAACTCAACTGGACACTCCGTTGGCCTCATGGCGAAGCAACTGTCGTGGATAAGCATCCATATCTTTATACTGATCCACAAACTGAAACTTTTCATACTGCAAGTTCACAAATCACAACTCTCCTCCATAATGCCACCTGCACTATGATGGCGATCAGGAGCACCCGGCCAGTTCACTTGAATCAGACAACATGACTCTTCTTTGAGAGCAGGTGCAAAATCAACTTAATTACCTAAGAATGGTTGGTTATTAGTTAACTACATACATACATACATACATATATGTGTGTGTATATATATATATATATATATATATATATATGATTAGTTACATACAGTGCATATTGCTACTTTTTTAATGGTAACCTTAATTTTAAATCACCAAGCTTGTATTAGTGTTGAGATATGCATGCATGCATGCATTCAATGATAGGAACTTGGGATCAGTTGAGTTACTCAACTCTAAGTCAAAAAGGTTGGAATGAAAAGGTTAATGATGAAAGTTCCTCTCTCTCTCTCTCTCTATATATATATATATATATATATGCGTGTCTAGCTCTGGGACACACGCACGCGCCATGTACGTGCACACACGCATGGGAGGCCCAGCCAATATTGGGGCGAGGGACGAACATGTATATGTCATCCAACACTACACAAGAATTCACTGAACAAAGAAATAACATTACCGTTTCATCGAGCCTTAGAAAATCAACAATTCATTTAAATAGGATCTCTGGTACGTACTGCTTTAAATATTGCTGGATGTGGTGTCTTTACGTATTAACAAAAATGAGACCTTCAATTTATCTTTCTAAGCATACATTAGGAAAAAAAGATTTCAGATCTTATAGAATTTCCAGTTCCTTTCAGATCATATAGACTTTTCAGTTTTATCTTCTTCCTCCTCATGCATTACTTGTAATTAGATTGCCAGGTCTATACTTTCTTTATCCCATCCAGAAAAGATGAATAATGTACCAACATATGCTACATCAACTAGGATTTCACGGCCAACTAGGTTTCCCAAAGACCAAGGTGAAGAGATTAAAGGATGTTAACTGCATAGTTTTTCTTCGGCTTAAGCAGTCTGCAACGCCATAGGAGGAAACGGAATTGCATTACAAGGTTGGGCCAAGAGCCCAAAAAACCATCCTTTTTTTTTTAACGGGGTTCTTCAGACAACACGTATCCGAATACACCCAAGAAAATCAAAATACACAATCTCACGTAGTGCCAATGGCAGCTCTCTCTCTCTCTCTCCTGCCCATAGGGCATATTCTGAGTGGTGGGCCGCGTATGCAACCACCCAGTCAGCCGCCCCGTTGGCCTCTCTGAATATATGCTTGGCCTCAAAGGCCATGCCATCTTTCACCATCATCCTGATGTCCCGGAAAAAAACAAAAAAAAAAAAAAAACATCCCTTCGCCAGGGCTCCAACCACCACTGTATAACCCTATTGCAGAACCTCCAAAAGCACCAAGATTTCATTTTTGTTATTATTATTTTTCCATTAAGATTTCAACTTCAGCAGCTATAAAATTGCCGGCAAAGAATATTTCACAAATGACTTGCATCTGGAGCAGTTGTTTTTGCATGCTTGACAAGTAGGGTGGCAATTGGCCGATTATAATGGGAAAGAATTTTTTTTATTCTTCTTCTTCTTCTTTTTTTTCTTTTTTTTTTTGAGATGAAAGCAAAACATTCAAATAAACACATGTACAACAAAGTAATGATAGGTTGCCAAGAGTTTTGACACATCCATTAGAGTAATGTCTAACTGGCTTTAACAATTCTATGATCAGGCTTCCAGATGACGTCCATGACCACCAGTCGGGTTGGTGCGTCATTGGTTGAAGCCCAAAACAGCTCAGGCTGGGCTTTAGCTAGGGAACTAGACAAGTTGAGGTTGGGCTCATGTGGGTTCCCTCAAATTCAATGAGCCCTAGATGGGCTTAGTTAGGTGTCTACCCAGTATGGGCTTACCCTATGGGTCCCCAGTGGGTTGGCCTACGTGGTAGTCCTGGTGGAGGCGGTGTGGTGGGATCTCTTAATGTACCAGGCCCTTTTTGGGCATGGTACATTATTGCTTTATTGGATCAATTTGCAACTCCATGATACTTGATCAATATGTGATTTCTCTCAGTTTTTCTTCAGAACCGAAAGAACTAATAAATGCAGGGAGACACATTCAACATTCTTGCACTACGGAGAAGAAGAGAGAGAGAGAGAGAGAGTAGCAGCTAAGAAGAAGAAAAACCAAGCAATCAACAACGCATGCAATGATACATCAACCAAACTCAAATGGCAAGCTTTATTGACAGGCCTACTTCTTAAAGTGCAGCTATTTCTTCTTACAAGCACCTTATCGCTCTTCCAGCACAAATAAAGAACGGAGGGAAGAAAAAGGATACTCTAATCTGTTCTCTTTCATCGCTACGTTTCTTCAAGAGATTGAATTCCTCCACCTCCTCGGGCCCTTCCTTGTCGTCTCTGCCACCCCCGTTTCTGGAATCTGAGCTCCTTTGTCATGAGCTACAGCGCTTGTGATCTTGGTTAGCTTGCTTAGCTTCTTCCACCCAGCGCTCCAAGCTGATAACGACTGCTTGCTGGACTTGGTTGATGCCATCTTCTCAAACTGCCTCTGCAAGTTATCCATATCACTTTGGAGCTCGAGGTACTTAGCCTTCATGCTCTCCATCTCAAACTTCAGTGTGTTGATGTCCTTCTTTGCTGTTGCCCATCCTTCTTGGAAGGATTGAGGGGTCCCCTCGAGGAGCTGCCTTCTGGTGCACATCATGGGCTGGAGGTGGGACTCCCCTGCTTCCTTCAGTGATGCGTTTGCGATTGCATTGCTTATTTTCAGTTGCTCAGAGAACAGGACTTGGACTACAACCCGAAGTGGAAGGCGTTCGTTCTGTGCAGCATGCGTACAGGCATCAATTGAAAGCTTCTGGCAATCCATCACTCGGCAGAGCCGCTTCCGTTCATGCTCGGTGAGCGTTGGATGTGCCTGATAGAATGTTTTTCAGGCATGCAAAAGATTAATTGGCTTATGTTTGCATTATGTCTAAGAACAAGCCTCAAGTGTAAGGCCAAATGGATTGAGTTCATGTTCACGTCTTGAGCATATAAAACATTGGAATCTTTTGAGGCATGTGTTTACCTTGAGATAAGAATCCACCGCTCTGTACAATCCATCGTCACAAGTCCTTGCTGAGTCCGGCAAGGCCTCTGCCAAGACTTGAAATTTGGTGAGTGACAGATTCCGGTCCCTCGAAACCTCAGTAAGATAACTATCCAATAGCTTTGCAACTCTTAGCTTTGCAATGGGGACACTCGGCCTCGAGTTCGCATCATATCCACATTTCTCAGGATATGGCTCCCTTCCGGGGCTCGAAGCCTCTGTTTGCTCTTGGACCAAGAAATGCTCGAGGAGCCTATGAACCAGATCAACATCATACGATGTCTCACCCCTGTTGTAGGAAGGTATCAAAAGGTCTTGCAGAGTGGCCTGCTCGAGCTGCATTCCAACTCTTTTCTCTAATTCTGTGCCCAGCGCCGGTGCCACCTTCAGGATGTTCGCCAACCTCAGCATTCGAAGGAGAAAACAGCATGAAACAGAGTCCTTTTGAGGTGGAATTATGCTTATGAGGCTCTCGATAACCATTCGTTGCTCTCGAATCTGCGAGCTCGATAAGTCCTCCTTGTTAGCCGACCCTGCGACGGTCAAGTGCAGTCCTCCCTGGTTCCATGCGTCGTCGCTCCCTCGAGCCCCTTCTTTTGCTAGTCCTGGGAGCCATTTAGAAGCATAGTGCATGATTGCAGCGCCGATCAAATCGAACCTCATACCCTTCACCTTGATGGCAGTAACAACTCGCACGAAGTGATCGATTCTGAGTATCGACACATCTTCGAACCACCAGTCCGGCGGGACTGGCTGGTTCTTGCCGGGGCTTGAGTCTTTGGAGTCACCACTGTTCCATTTGGGACTGCAAGTCCTGGTTGGCCTCCCGGTATACGCCCACCGAATGCCCCTCGGGTTTGCGCAGGCCTTCCAAGCGATGGACTCGCTGCACCGACGCACAATCTGGATGTTCTCTGCCCATGGAGAGAGGCTCTCGCAGCTCTTCAGCACGACGATTGAGTCCCGCCATGAGGACAGGACTACATAGCTGAGGAAGGCTTCTGTTTTGAAAATCAAGTTTCCCTCTTCCAAATCCTCTGTCATCTCCAAATACTCCGCAGCACTTCGCAGGCCGGAGATGTTGGAGGCAGTCAGGTCGACTGCAAAGCCATAGCAGAACTTCGCCGCTAGTTCAAATGACTCCGGGCCACCAGGGATATCATTCAATTCTACCTCAATCAGTTCCGAGTCCCGCGATGATTCGCATATAATTCGGTTCATCCTTCCACTCCTTGAGAGTAGAGGATACTTGAAATTGGAAATCCATCAATAAAGACATACTTAAGGGAACAGAAACTGCAAGGACTATTAAATACTAATAGTACCAACCTTGTGCAGATGGAAGCTGGCACCTCTCACTTTAACTAGCAAATCACTAGGAATATCGCTGGAAGCATACCTACTAATTAACATTCAAAATGGAAACTTTGTGATTAATCTTGCAGTAATTAAGCGGTATAAGATCCCGAATTAAAGAAATTCAGATGATCTATCATTTATAATTCGGAGTAAAAAAGAGAGGTACCGAGACTCATTCCTGCACTCGAAGCCATCGGACTCGACTCCATCATGCCTGTCAGGATCAAGGCAGCCGATGCCATGCTCTCTTCCACCACCTCGGGCCTCGCCTTCAGATTCCCACATGCTGGGAATGATGAAAGGGTCGAAGCTTATAGCAAGATTATGTGTTTGCAATGCCTCGAAGAACTTCAGAAGGCGCAGGAGAAGATTGCAGAGATGACGCAGCTAAACTGAGTTAGCAAACTAGTAAGTCATACTCGAAGATCAAAGATGAAACTTGTGGAAATCTAGTTGTCCCCAGTGTCTGAACAAGAAGAGGCAGACAAAGGAGAAGAGAAAGAAAGAAAGAAAGAAAGGAGATCCAATTCTGTGAGGACAAAACCTGGGGAAGAAGTGATTCACCAAGTGCTAGAATTGTGGGTGGATGGGCTCGGTACATACATGAGTAGAAGAAAATAGAAGAAAGGAAACATATATCTGGATGTTGGTGAAGGAGTAGTATGTGATCAAGAAAAATTCACATGGGGTGTTTGGAGTTTCTGGACTTGTCCAGTTTCCCATGTATCTCCCATTATCCTACAGGCTGTTGGGTTATGGGCTCTTAACCATTTTTCTTTCTACTTAAGTGGTGTCGATGTCCTCAGCTTCCTTATCTCTTCTTTTCTGCATGTGTGGAAAGCAATAGTTTTCTGTAGCCAATACTGTTTGTTTCTTCCAGCATAGTTTATTTTCTATATGATGGAACTGTCCCACCAATAACACTCAATGGCTTTTTTATAATTTTCAGATAACAAGGATATCCTTGTGGAAATTATTAGAGCAACCTTATCCTCTTTCTTTATCTCAAGTATTTCAATTACTTGGCAACTCAGTCATCACCAATTAAGTTTTCTTAATCATAAGTCACCTGTTAAGAGGTTCATAAGAGAGAATCTTCCTTGCCATTCTGAGCAATTAGGAAGCAAAGTATAATGTAGGCTAGGCAACATGCTTGAACAAGATTCTATGTAATGACTCAAAGATCAATGAACCTCTTAACGGGCGACTTATGATTAAGAAAAAAAAGGAAGAAAAAATAGTGAATTGTAATTATGCTTAAAATGAAGGCGTATATGCGACTTTTGTACACATAAATGTTTGGTATGTGAGTTTTGGCACCTTGATGTTTCTGTGAGATGATCATTCTTTAGCCCACCTCAGCAGATATCAAAATCAAATGAAATCGTTCTTTCTCACCATCCAATCAATTATATCTTGGAAGGTCGCAAAGTTACCGGTTACCCATAGCCAACATAAAACAACCTTTCAAGTTCAAGATCATTTTATTGCATGTTTGTTGAGCTGTGGGCACTCCCATGTTGTGGTCCTATAAAAATGACTGGTTGCCATGATTCACAGATTGCTGGTCATAGGGAATGGAACTGTGCTACTAGTTTCCATATTCACTAAAAAAAATACCATGTCATGTGGTTCCAGGAAAGCAAGTTGTGTTGTCTAGTGTTTTTTAGAGAAGAAGAGCAAAAGCCCTGTCATTTTCCATGTGTTTATTTTGATATATGAGTTTGAGCATTCATGCTTTACTCAAAAGAAAAAAGAGAAAAGAATTTGATCAAGTATTTGACCTAAAAACTCGATAGATAGAAGTTGTGGTGTTGGCACATAAAGGAGAAAAAAATTCATGATCTGATCTTTGATCAGCCCAAGATGAAGGAATTAAGACTTCAAATAAAACTGAATAAGAAAACATGATGTCTATTATGGTATATAAGCTTATCATTCACACCTAGAGCATGCTTCAATGTTCTAATTTGTCATGCAGCGATGGTGAGTTGATCCCCATTGACAAGTGGTTGGTTCCAAACTTTGAGGTGAAATATAGAAGAAAAGGAGACTAAATCTTGGTCCCGAACTTCTTAAAGTTTTTTAAAAGATATGTCTTGTTTCAAAATGTTCTCAAGTAACCAAACAGAGTATTAGTGGAAATTACAAAGTTATGAATACCGACCTTTTTAACAGGCATTAAAACATCAAAAGTTTAGAAGAGAAACTTGGAACCTTCTCCCACCGGTACCTCCTAACATCTCTAATGACTGATCCCACCGAACCAAAAGTTTTAATTTTCTTTCCAAATCAAACACCAAATCGCCGGCAATGTCAAATGCCATCATTGCTTGAACGATTTTTGATTGAGTTGTTAGGGCTACATATATTTGATTTTTACTCATAATTATAATGTCCATGAAATTGACCTCCATCGCCTAAGAGTTTTGCCCGTGCACAAGCAGTAAAAAAGCTACTTAATTAGAAGAATTCAGCTTCCATATGACGAAACAAAGAGGTAGGCGACAAAGATAACAAACTATTTATTATATATTGAATACTAACAACTTGAACTGACAGGTGAACAACCGCATCACAACGAGACACCCGAATCACAACCATCTCGAAATCACTCTACTACTTCAAAACGTTCAAAAACTGCTCCTAATTACAACTAAATCATGACTGATTCCATCTAACAATCAGAACTCAACTCCCAAATACCCCAATGTCGAGTGCCGCGCTGCACACAGCCTCTCCACCGTTGCCGAGTTGGTCGATCCTACTCGCCACCTTCGCCTTCATCTTCTCCAAGAATTCCACTGGCCTCTTTAGCTGTCTCAGCTCCTTTTCTTCCGCCGTCTCCCTCCTCTCCTCCTCCTGCAGCTCGTCCGCTACGGGCTTCCACTAAGCAGCCGGCGAGCGAGAACTGGCACAAGTGAAGATTTCATGTTCGAGGTAGAGGTCGGTGACTGAGGCTCCATTTGAGAGAGTTGTTAGTAGTAGAGTTTTTGAAAGTAGGGTTTTCTGGAGTAAAGTTTTTATAAAAAGATGTTTGTTGTTTGGTAACTTCATTTCTAAAGTGATGTGCCACTTTAACATGTATTTGGTAAATAAATTAACAAAATATTTTTTGGTATGACAAAATGACTGTAAAGGACATTGCATAGTATTTTATAACAGAGCATAATAAAATATAATATGTATTAATACTTAAATATATAATATAGTAAAATATTATTATAATATAATAATATAATATTGTATATTATAATATAATAATTTAATATAATATTAAATTATTTAACATAACATATTAATATATTATGATATAATATAATATAGTATTATATTTATAGTATAATACAGTAATAAAGATATAAAATATTATAATTATTAACACAAATTAATTTTTCATAATATAAAAAATTTTCTAGTTCTATGATAAAATTGGTTAAACAATTATTAAAAGAATATTTTGTGTAATTATTATATTTTATTATGGATATTTTGGTGAAAAAACAGCTTTTCGATTTGGCCTAAAATTGTTTTTCTGAAAAGCTCCAAAATAAAGTTTTTCCCAAAAAGCTATTTTTAGCTTTCTGAAAAAATTAAAATAATTTTTTAAAATTTTTACTAAATATTTTTATTTCATCTAAAAATATTTTTGGAGTGTCGGATCCGAGTTAGCTGGGGTTACCTAACGGCGACTTGGGCACCAGCGATGGTGGCAACTTGTTAGTGCGAAACTAAGTACATACTGATGAAGTAATTAACCAGAAAGCAAGGACGTGAATGGCTATCATGCTTGGGTAGACCTGACCACGGTTCCGGAACCGCCGATTCCGGTTCCACAAAAACCTAAAACCTTAACCGGAACCGAAAATAGTCGATTCGGTTCCGGTTCTAGAACCGCCGGTTCCGATTCTAGAACCTCCGGTTTCGGTTCTAGATGGTTTCGGTTCCGGTTCCGATTCTAGATGGTTCCGGTTCCGGTTCTAGACGGCTCCGGTTCCGAATATAAAATTTTGAAAAAAAATAGATTGTGTAATTAATTTGGAAAAAAATTTTAAATACAAATAGATTGCGTAATTAATACAAAATGATAATTTGTACCTTATTTTATTATTTACTCATCAATAGAGGGGGGCGGTAATTTGGATCCCAAGAATTTGGGTTTGGAACATATATTTTCTTGCCTTTATTTGAGTGGGAGGAAGACATTTTTGATAATTGGATTGGAAAAAATGAAAATATAGGAATATTATGGAATATGTAGAGAATTTGAATAGATTGAATAATTGAGAGAGTGAAAAATTGAAAGAGAGAGATTGGAAGATTGAGTAGTGTGGTGAAAAAATTGATTTGGAAAGGTATATATAGTATTGGGAATAATTTTCGTTTCCCAAAATGCCCTTCAAACTAACTGTTTTTTAGTTGCTAGGAGGGGTAAAATAGTCGTTTTGGTTTGGTTCCGGTTCCGTCAAACTTGTAATCTTAACCGAACCGTATTTCTTAAGGTTCCGGTTCAGTTAAGAATCGTGAGATATGGTTCCGATTTCGGTCCGATTCTTTTCGGTTCGGTTTCGGTCTGCTTGGGCTCGGAATAGCGGAGAAGCGATGATCCCGGAGAGTGGCGCTGAATGCGAGGCCACGTTGCCCCTCGCCTCCCCGTGAAAGCTTCGATTCGGGTTGAGGGGACGCTTCCCGAGACAACTCTTACCCAACGGGAGCTTTTTTTTTCCTTTTTCTATTAGATCTTTTTGTTTATTTTTGAACGGTAATTATGTGAACCCGTCACGCTAATGGGTGAAAAATTGCACCCAGCTTTCTCTTAAATTTTATTTTAGCGAAGCAAGGCTTTAATTGAATCGAGATGCTCTTGAACGCCTCAACTAGGAAATGAGTAGGGCTTGGGACTTGCAGACATATTTTTAGCTCCATATCTAAAAAGTATAGCAAAAAAATCTTGGATGGTTGAGTGAGACCAAATTTTTTTGGTTAATAATTTCTGTTTAGACCTTAGATCATGGATCATTACAAATGTTACTAAAGTTAATCTAACTCATGATCTATATGTGGCTAGAAAATATTGTAGCACAAATTTTTGAGATATGTCTAAATAGATTTTTTTTTTGGACGATAAGTTTTGAATATCGCCGTACAATTATTGTTTAGAGATCGGATCACATACACCTAAATTTTAAACATTTTAAGCTCACAAAAATAACTCTTTTTTCTACTCCTTTCATTTGCAGATAAAATTTATAAAATTATGATTTATTTTTCCGAAAAAAATACTCTCATAAACTCTATATGGAGCTTGGCTTAGGCTCTAATATCATTTTATGCATTGAACAGAAGCTAAACAGCCTACTAATTAGTTCGGCTTGGCTCATTTGCGCCTGTACAAGGGAAGAAGAAACACCTGAGCCCCCATGAGCATGGCATTGGAACATGTTACGGGGGAACTTAGCCACCATGCCCCACGTGACCGGCACGCGCGCCCAGGAAGACTACGGCAGCCCCTTGATCCAGCAATCCGACCCCGAGTCGGACATCTTCGGCTCCGCAGTCCGACCCCGAGTCGGCTGCCCCTTGATCCAGCAATCCGACCCCGAGTCGGACATCTTCGGCTCCGCAGCCCGACCCCGAGTCGGCAGCCCCTTGATCCAGCAATCCGACCCCGAGTCGGACATCTTCGGCTCCGCAGCCCGACCCCGTGTCGGCTGCCCCTTGATCCAGCAATCCGACCCCGAGTCGGACATCTTCGTCTCCGCAGCCCGACCCCGAGTCGGACATCTCTCGACAACGACAGGCTATTCCCCAGAGGCACGCCGCAGCCTCCTGCTCCACTACTCCCTGCAACGGTTGTATCTGGCGCTGCTCCACGATCCCCTGTAACAGCCGTACAAGGCGGAGCTCCACTACGCCCTGTCATGGCCGTACCCAGCGCTGCCCCACGACGCCCTATAACGGCCGTGTCAGTGGCAGCTCCATCGTGCCCCACGATGACGAACCCCCCTGAAAGACCCCCCAGCCTGATATATATGCGGCTGGGAGGAAGAGGGGGGGTGAGCAAGAACTTCCAGAGCATTCTCTTACTTGCTACTATTATCTCTCCTTCTCCTCCAATCTCCTCTGACTTGATCGTCGGAGGGCCCCCACTACCCCAGTGGTGGTGCGAGGCTTGCTTGCAGGTATCCCGGTGGAAGGTGGAGCGCAATCAACACCAACCAAGGCAACTCAAACGGAATCCCGTTCACACCGCTGTGCCAATCGTTCTCGGTTTGGACCACCAGCAATAGTTGGCGCTAGAAGGAGGGCCCGAATCTCAGAGCGATCGTAATGGCACGGCGAGGTGGTCGTGGAGCTTCCAATGCCTCCGGTCGCGGGGCCTCTCGCGCCTCCGGCCGGGAGGCCGCTGCATCTCCAACACATTCTCAGCAACACTCCACCGTTCCACCCCCCATTCAGATGGTCGAAGCCGCTCAGTTCGACCAGTTAGCCCAGCAGGTTCGCACCCTCGCGGAGGCAGTGCAGAACCTGCAGGGTGTGATGTCTCGGGTGCCGCAGCGGGCTCAGGAGCCGCTGCTCCCTGAGCGCTCACCTGTCCTCCTCAACCCGCGCTCCTTCCTCTCCCATGGAGAGGAGCGCCGGCGCGAGGAAGATTCTCGAGCACGGTCCATTCTGCCGGGACCTTCCCATCGGAGCTGCGCGGGGTACGAGAGGCGGGCCCGGGCGCGTTCCCAGACCCCCCAGTCCTCAAGGAACCCGCGCTCCAGTCGGTCTCCCTCTCGGTGCACCTTGTCTCCCACCCATCGGTCGCGCTCCCTGGACCGGCGGGTGGACGATCTCCACCGACAACTCCAGGTCCTGAAGGGCCACTCCAAAGATCCCTTCGCCGAGTTGGAGATCTCCTCCCAGCCGGCGCTTGCCTCGAGGATCCTGCGGACCCCGAATCCGCCGGGGTTTAAAATGCCGGCGATCGAGCCCTATGACGGGGCGGCGGACCCGCGGGATCACGTCGAGAGTTTCAGGACCCTTATGCTCCTCCACGGAGCATCAGATCCTCTCCTCTGCAAGGCCTTCCCGGCGACCCTCCGTGGCCCGGCAAGGGCGTGGTTCGCCGGCTTGGAGGCTAACTCAATCCAGTCCTTCGACCAGTTTACTCGCCTCTTCATCACCCATTTCGCCGTCAGTAGCCGGCGGCGACTGGTCTCCGACTCCCTCTTTGATGTCCGGCAAAACGAGGGAGAAAGCTTGCGGGATTATCTTACCCGCTTCAACAAGGCTACGCTGGAAGTCCGGAACCTGAGCCAGGAGGTGGCTCTTTCAGCCCTGAAGCGTGGCTTCCGAAAGGGCAGACTCACCTTCTCGCTGGACAAACGCCTGCCGCGGAGCTTCCCGGAGCTGTTGTCCCGGGCGAACCAGTATGCGGACGCCGAGAAGGCGGACGCCGAGGAGGCGGCCGCCCACCGGAGCAAGGATGCCGCCGAGATCCCTCCAAAGCTCGGGAAGAAAAGGCGAAAAGAGGCACGCCAGAGGAGGAGCCCGACGCCTCAACGTCGGCGCAGAAGCCTGTCGCCGGCGAGGAACCACGGCGCCCTACGCCCTCGTTCTCCGCCCCGACGTTTCAACCGGTACACTCCTCTCCTGACTCTCCGGGCCCAGATCCTCATGGAAATCAAGGGGCGGGAGGACCTCCCGGTCCCGAGACAGATGAAGAAGATTCCTGGGAGGAGGCCCTCTCGGGCGTACTGTGAGTACCACCGGGACCACGGCCACGACACCGAAGACTGCTTCCAGCTTCGGGACGAGATCGAGGCTCTCATCCGCCGAGGGCGTCTCGGTCGATATGTGAACGACCGACGTCCCCCCGCAGACCCGCGTCCGGCCGACCCGGCCCCTCAGGAGCCTCGGGAGCAGAATCGACCCGTCGCGGGCGTGATCCACACTATCACTGGGGGCTGCCCCCGGCCCGAGAGGAACGCAGGGGGCTCGACTGAAGCGTCAGGGGCAGCCGTCGCAAAGAGGCAGAGGGTCGGTAATGTAATCACTTTTTGTGATGAAGATGTAAAGGGGGTTCAGACCCCCCACGATGACGCCATGGTGATCTCCCTCACTATGGCAAACTATGATGTAAGGCGTGTTCTTGTGGATAGTAGAAGCTCAGCTGATATTTTGTTTTACGAGGCCTTCCAAAAGATGAGCTTGTCCAGACAATTGTTGCACAAAACATCCACCCCTCTCATAGGATTCACTGGTGACGCTATCTCGGCCGAAGGTGTCGTTGAGCTGCCTGTGATTGCGGGCGTTGCACCCGCAGAAGCCACGGTACGGCTCGGGTTCTTGGTCGTCCGTGTTCCCTCGGCCTACAACGCTATCCTCGGACGACCCGGACTGAACGCCCTTCGCGCGGTGGTCTCTACGTACCACTTGCTCATGCGGTTCCCCACGGCGGCCGGGATTGGAGAGGTCCGAGGTGACCAACCGACCGCAAGGCAATGTTTCCTAGCAACTCTCAAAGGGAAGAAGCCCGTAGAAGCCTTAAGCGTCGAGTCCCTCGACGCCAGAGACGAGGTGGCCTTGCGGCACGGAGAGCCGGCCGAGGGTGTGATCGAAGTTCCCCTCGAGGAAGGTCGCCCGGACAGGACGATCCGGGTCGGCGCCAATCTCGACCTGGGAGCTCGGGCCCGGTTGGTGGAATTCCTCCGAGCCAATGTCGATGTGTTTGCCTGGTCGGCGGCCGATGTACCTGGGATCGACCCGGAGGTCATTTCTCACGCCCTCAACGTCGACCCGACCCACCGACCGGTAAAACAGAAGAAGAGACACTGTGCCCCGGATCGGATCCGAGTGGTCGACCAGGAGGTAGACAAGCTCTTGGAGGCAGGATTCATAAGGGAGGTCAGCTACCCCGAATGGCTGGCAAATGTCGTACTTGTCCGGAAGGCGAGCGGAAAGTGGAGGATGTGCGTCGACTACACCGACCTGAACAAGGCATGCCCCAAGGATAGCTTTCCGCTTCCGCGGATAGACCAACTGGTCGACGCGACTTCCGGATATCAGCTGCTGTCTTTCATGGACGCCTTCTCCGGCTACAACCAGATAATGATGGCTCCACAGGACGAGGAGAAAACTGCCTTTATAACAGACCGGGGGCTGTACTGTTACAAGGTAATGCCCTTCGGTCTGAAGAATGCTGGCGCCACTTACCAGCGCCTCGTCAACAAAATCTTCAAAGAGCAAATCGGCCGGAACATGGAGGTGTACGTGGACGATATGCTGGTGAAGAGCCGCCATGCAGACCAGCACATCGCGGATCTGGAGGAGACTTTCGCCACCTTGCGGAAGTTTCGCATGAAGCTGAACCCAGCGAAGTGCGCCTTTGGCGCTTCGGCCGGGAGGTTCCTCGGTTTCATTGTCAACCAGCGGGGGATCGAAGCCAACCCGGACAAAATCAAGGCCATCCAAGATATGTCCCCTCCGACCAAAGTGAAGGAGGTTCAGGAGCTCGCTGGGAGGGTCGCCGCGCTCGGACGATTTGTGGCAAAATCGGCCGAACGCTGCCAACCTTTCTTCAAGGTGTTGAAACGCCCGAAAGACTTCCTCTGGACGGCCGAATGTCAAGCAGCATTCGACCAGCTCAAGGAATACTTGGCGTCTCCTCCCCTGCTGTCCAAGCCGCAAGAAGGGGAGATGCTCTACCTCTATCTGGCGGTCTCCCCAACCGCAGTCAGTGCGGTACTGGTTCGGGAAGAGGCAAAGCTCCAGAAGCCTGTGTACTACATCAGCCGGGTCCTACGGGATGCCGAGACGCGGTATACGAAGGCTGAAAAGATCGCCTTCGCGCTGCTGACCGCGACCAGGAGGCTTCGCCCCTATTTCCAGGCCCATTCTGTCACCCTCTTGACCGATCAACCGCTGCGGCAGATCCTCAGCAATCCTGAGAATGCGGGACGGCTGGTGAAGTGGGCAGTAGAACTTGGTGAGTTCGACATCCGCTACCAGCCCCGACCCGCCATCAAGGCCCAGGCGCTCGCGGATTTCCTCGCTGAGTGCACGGTGCAGGAGGCGGAACCTAGGTCGCCGGAAACACCCAGCCTCGACCTCCCGATTTGGACGCTTCACATCGATGGGTCGTCGAACCCCGAAGGTGGAGGGGCCGGGCTGGTCCTTACCAGTTCAGATGGAGTGATAGCCGAGTATGCCTTGAGGCTCGGATTTCCAGTGACCAACAACGAGGCGGAGTACGAGGCCCTAGTCACGGGACTCAAACTCACCAAGGAGCTCGGCATCCGGCACCTGAAGGTCTTCACCGACTCCCAGCTGGTGGTCGGGCAGGTCCGTGGGGAGTTCGAGGCCCGGAACCCGATCATGCAGAATTACGTCCGGAAGGTGCAAGCACTCATTCTCGACCTTGGCAGTGTCAACATCCAGCAGGTCCCAAGAAGTGAAAATGCCAGGGCCGACAGGTTGTCCCGCTTAGTGGGCGCAGACGCGCACAACTTGTCGAGGGCGATCTACCTGGAGACCCTGGATGCCCCGAGCATCGGCGAGGCTGGAGCGGTGATGGCGATTGATCCGGAGCCGTCTTGGATGGACCCGCTTGTCGCCTACCTCGCCGAAGGGATCCTCCCTGAAGACGAAGATCAAGCTCGGCGACTTGTTATGAAGTCCGCCCACTACGTACTCTATGAAGGGAGGCTGTATCGGACCTCGTTCACCGCCCCCCTCTTAAAGTGCCTCCGCCCCTCGGAAGCGGCCTACGTCCTCGGCGAAGTCCACGAAGGCGTTTGCGGATCACACTTGGGGGCTAGGTCCTTGGCGCACAAGATCATGAGGCAAGGCTATTATTGGCCTACCTTATTGGAGGACTCAAAGGATCATGTACGGAAATGCGACGCCTGCCAGCGCCACGCCAACGTCCAGAGAGTCCCTTCTGTCCCCTTGGCACCAATCACTGCATCCTGGCCCTTCGCCCAGTGGGGAATGGATATCCTCGGACCATTCTCCGTCGCTTCAGCTCAGCGGAAATTTTTGATTGTTGCAATCGACTACTTCACCAAGTGGGTGGAGGCAGAGCCGCTGGCCACTATCACGGAGGCGCAAGTCCGGAAGTTCGTGAAGAAGAACATCATTGTCCGATTTGGGGTACCTCGGGTCCTCATCTCGGATAATGGTCGACAGTTCGACAACAAGCATTTCCGTGACTTCTGCGAGGAGTTCGGGATCGAGCATCGGTTCACATCTGTGTCGCATCCCCAAACCAACGGCGAAGCCGAGGTCACAAATCGGACAATCCTCCAAGGAATCAAAGCGCGAATTGATCGGACGGGGCAAGCTTGGGTCGAAGAACTCGAGAATGTCCTTTGGGCGTATCGGACCACGCATCGGACCCCTACCGGGGAGACGCCTTTCAGCCTAACCTATGGCACGGAAGCCGTTGTCCCCGTGGAGCTCGGACTCCCCTCACCTCGGGTGGCCGCGCACCGACCCGAGGCCAATTCGGAGCAACTCCGAGGGAACCTGGATCTCTTGGAAGAAGCGAGGGAAATGGCGCAGGTTCGGATGGCGATGTATCAGCGGAGGGTGGCCCGATATTACAACTCCAAGGTCCGACCGAAGCTTTTCAGAATCGGAGATCTGGTGCTAAGGCGAGCTAAAGCATCTTAACCTGCGGAAGGTGGGAAGCTAGCGCCAAATTGGAAAGGCCCGTATAGGGTTCGCTGGGTAAACCGACCTGGCTCCTACCAGTTGGAGGCCCTAGATGGTCGAGAAATTCCAAGGAGCTGGAATTCCGCTAACCTGCGGATGTATTACCAGTAGAACGACAATGCCAGAAAGACAGTTCAAAAATGTATAACACTTTTCATTTCAATAATTTCTGGTTACAATGGCGTGCTCGTGTGATTACAAGGAATTCCCAGAGGGAAATTAGGGTGTAAAGAAAGTAAAGAAGAGGTGGAGACTCCGAGGAGCTGAAGATCTGGGATCCCGAAACCTCCATCCGAAGCGGCTGCAATCCCACCGGAAGTGGGTGCTTCCAACCGGAGGCGCCATCGACGTCTCACGAAAAAGACGAAGAGCCGGCGCGGATGAAGAAGAAGTGGACGAAGGAGAAGTCCACACTGCTCCTACCCAGAGGCGCCATCCACGCCTCACGAAAAAGACGAGGAGCCGCCGCAGAAGAAGCTCCCGCTGCCTCTAGGGGAACGCCACCTCCAAGAGATATTCCGGTCCTCCCCAGTGCTAGGGGAGAGAAGGAATGCAAGGGAGAAGAGCATATGGAGGCGCGGTCCCGGATCAAGCGTCTGGCGTGGAGCTCAATCGGGAGGCCGAACTTCAAGGAGGGGAGACGTGATCCCGGATGAAACGCCTAGAGCGGAGTTCCGCCGGGGAGAACCTCCTTGTTGATCCCAGATGAAACGGCTAGTTGGCGGAAGTCGCGAAGGGCGCGCCTCCCGTTCCTTCGGTAGGGGTCTCTCAACCATGCGCCGGAGAGGAGGCCCACGATCCATGGCAACCTGAACAGCTCCGGCTTGGCAGGCTCCATCGCACCTGCACCTATATTTATAGCCAAACTGCGGCCCCCCGGTCGTTCCGATGCGGGTGGCTCCAATAAATGCGGGCGCATTGAATCCGGAGCCGATCCGGCTCTCGAGGCGTATCTTCCCGCGATTTCCTAAGCGTTATTCTCCTTAATCGCATTCTTTGTGCAGGACACTCCGGGTGGCCTGTACCCCTGGGTCCACATATCTCCGCTCGCGCCCAGGCCGCATCCGCCTCGAAGAACGCGCGTATTGCGGCCGCTTAACTGACACTCCTCGCAAGCAGCAACTGGCGATCCGATTTCCCAGGTAACCCCTCAATTAGCATTTAATGCCCATCTGGTGTTCCCCAGGCGACGCTTGGAGAGGAGGAGAAACATGATCGCAGCCAGCCACGGAGAAATCCCGTCGGGCGGCAAGCGACAGGCGCACGACCAGCGAGCGGAATTTCCCGAGGCTCGGCCCTCGGATGCCAGGCTAACCCGATGATCATCCCGGGAGCAGACTAGCCTGAAGCCCCGACCGGTCGCCTCGGCTTGCGCCAGCCTTGGCCGACCAACGAGCGGAATTTTCCGAGGCTCGGCCCTCGGATGCCAGGCTAACCCGATGATCATCCCGGGAGCAGACTAGCCTGAAGCCTCGACCGGTCGCCTCGGCTTGCGCCAGCCTTGGCCGACCAACGAGCGGAATTTCCCGAGGCTCGGCCCTCGGATGTCAGGCTAACCCGATGATCATCCCGGGAGCAGACTAGCCTGAAGCCCCGACCGGTCGCCTCGGCTTGCGCCAGCCTTGGCCGACCAACGAGCGGAATTTCCTGAGGCCTGACAACCCTCAGATGCCAGGCTAACCCGATGATCATCCCGGGAGCAGACTAGCCTGAAGCCCCGACCGGTCGCCTCGGCTTGCGCCAGCCTTGGCCGACCAACGAGCGGAATCTCCCGAGGCTCGGCCCTCGGATGCCAGGCTAACCCGATGATCATCCCGGGAGCAGACTAGCCTGAAGCCCCGACCGGTCGCCTCGGCTTGCGCCAGCCTTGGCCGACCAACGAGCGGAATCTCCCGAGGCTCGGCCCTCGGATGCCAGGCTAACCCGATGATCATCCTGGGAGCAGACTAGCCTGAAGCCCCGACCGGTCGCCTCGGCTTGCGCCAGCCTTGGCCGACCAACGAGCGGAATCTCCCGAGGCTCGGCCCTCGGATGCCAGGCTAACCCGATGATCATCCCGGTAGCAGACTAGCCTGAAGCCCCGACCGGTCGCCTCGGCTTGCGCCAGCCTTGGCCGACCAACGAGCGGAATTTCCCGAGGCTCGGCCCTCGGATGCCAGGCTAACCCGATGATCATCCCGGGAGCAGACTAGCCTGAAGCCCCGACCGGTCGCCTCGGCTTGCGCCAGCCTTGGCCGACCAACGAGCGGAATTTTTCGAGGCTCGGCCCTCGGATGCCAGGCTAACCCGATGATCATCCCGGGAGCAGACTAGCCTGAAGCCCCGACCGGTCGCCTCGGCTTGCGCCAGCCTTGGCCGACCAACGAGCGGAATCTTCCGAGGCTCGGCCCTCGGATGCCAGGCTAACCCGATGATCATCCCGGGAGCAGACTAGCCTGAAGCCCCGACCGGTCGCCTCGGCTTGCGCCAGCCTTGGCCGACCAACGAGCGGAATCTCCCGAGGCTCGGCCCTCGGATGCCAGGCTAACCCGATGATCATCCCGAGAGCAGACTAGCCTGAAGCCCCGACCGGTCGCCTCGGCTTGCGCCAGCCTTGGCCGACCAACGAGCGGAATTTCCTGAGGCCTAACCCTCGGATGCCTGGCTTAGCGCCGGAAGAAGTTCCTGAGGCCTAACCCTCGGATGCCTGGCTTAGCGCCGGAAGAAGTTCCTGAGGCCTAACCCTCGGATGCCTGGCCTAGCGCCGGAAGAATTTTCTGAGGCCTAACCCTCGGATGCCTGGCTTAGTGCCGGAAGAATTTCCTGAGGCCTAACCCTCGGATGCCTGGCCTAGTGCCGGAAGAATTTCCTGAGGCCTAACCCTCGGATGCCTGGCCTAGTGCCGGAAGAATTTCCTGAGGCCCAACCCTCGGATGCCTGGCTTAGCGCCGGAAGAATTTCCTGAGGCCTAACCCTCGGATGCCTGGCTTAGTGCCGGAAGAATTTCCTGAGGCCTAACCCTCGGATGCCCGGCTTAGCGCCGGAAGAAGTTCCTGAGGCCTAACCCTCGGATGCCTGGCTTAGCGCCGGAAGAATTCCCTGAGGCCTAACCCTCAGATACCTGGCCTAGCGCCAGAAGAATTTCAAGAGTCGGGAGTCAGCGAGACGCTACCAAGAGTTAAAAAGAAGAAGGACGAAAGTGAAATGAAGAAACTCTATTTGCATTAACTTTCGTTGTTTCAGGGCCGAGACCCATACAACTTGGCAAAACGCCAACACACAAAGAAAAGAACAAAAATACAGAAGGTCAGCTTGGAGGAACCCCCGGGTCGGGAACGCCGGGCACGTCCGCAGGGGGTAGGGAGGCGGTTGGAGAATCAGCGGGCAATGGCGCCGGGGAGGAGTCTAGAAGAGAGATCCCACTCAGGTCAATTTCGGGGTACTTAGCCGACACCCTTGTCAGGCCTTCCTCGAAGCCTAAGATAAAGGAGTCGGACCCCGCGTCCGACATGTCACGGACGAACTCGTCATACTGACGATAGGCCTGTACCGCCTCCGACATATCACGGGTGAACTCGGCGGACTGACGATAAGCCTGTACCGCCTGACGCCCGATTTCCGCACTCTTCTCGGCCAGCGCCACCTCTGCCCGCTCCATAATCTGAGCTTTCGCCTCCAAGACCTTCGCCACAATCCGGTCGTCCGCCTCGGAGGAGATCCTCAGCAGATCAGCCTGAGCCTCCTTGTGCTTCGCCTCGGCAGCAATGCGAGCAGCCTCAGCCTCCTCCAGGCGCGACTGAAGCTCCTGGTCGCTCGCGCGGGACTTCTCCAAAGCCGACTCCAATTCGCCCAGCTTGGCTTCAAGAGACCGGGTTCGGTTGCGGGCGTTGTCGGCTGACCGCTGGGCCTTCTCCCACCTCTCCCGGTAGTCGGCAGCCTTCCGGGACTGCTTCTCGGCCCGCTCCTCCGCCTTCTTGATCTCGCCCTCGAGACCCGAGGCAACCTTGAGTTGCTCCTGAGCCTCCAACAGTTGCTTCTCGAGGGTGACGAAGCCGAGTGCCCGCTCTTCGGCCACCTGGAGCCTCATCTCGAGGTCCCTGGTCGTCCTCCCTGCCGCAGCCTGACCTCCCTCCTCTACTGCCTTCAGTTGGCTCTCGGCCCTCGCCAGAAGCCTCGCCTGTTCCTCGTAGCACTCCTCCAGGCGGATCATGTACTGAGCGAGCTAAGAGATAGGAAAAACGAGGGCGTCAGGCGGGGATCAACAGAGCCTATAAATGATGAAAGCGACCAAAAGAACACTCACCGACATGAGACAGACGCAGCTGGCAGCCCCAATGTCAGGGACCCTCATCTCCCGGACCTGCCTGCGGTCCTTCTCCAGCAGCACCGTCTCGATGAGGTTTCGGGCGCCGGCGAAAGTGAAGGCCGACCCCGACTTCTCCCCGGAGTCGGACGGTGGTTCTGCAGCCTTACCCTTACCCATCGCTTGGGGAAGAGTCATGCTGACCATGCTCGGGGCGGGGACCGCCCCTGGAATTGATAGGGTCCCGCTCGGCCGGGGCCTCGGCGCATCCCTCCTCGTATCATCCGGAGCCGACCGAGTCGAAGGCTGGGCTGGGGACCGATCACGTCCGACCCGTCCATCTCGGGCGCGCCCGGGTGATGCCTCCGGAGAAACGGTAGTCTCGGCATCGGAGGGCTGATACAGCGTCAACTGCCGGTCCGCGCCCGCGGCGTCCCCCTGATCGGTGGGTCCGGACCCGTCTATCGGCGTCGGAGTCGCCTGCCGGCGGGACTTCTTCGCCGGTGGGGCCCCGCTCGGAGGAGCTCGTTTCTTCCTCCGGACTGCTTCCAGTAGGGACGTCCTACCAACAGCCGTTGCCTTGTCCGACCGCATGACGTCGTCGATCTCTGCAAAGAGGACGAGGTGGTCGGAGGTTGAGAAACTGAAGGAAAGAACGAGACGAAAGAGGAGAAAAGAGCTAAAAAAGAAATGGTGGCGGGCTCACGATCAGCGGGGACCGAGCTCAGACCGACGTTCACCAAGGTATCCTCGGAAATAAGGCGAGCCACCGAGGGGAGCCGGCCCTCGGCAACCAACCCCTTCAAGACGGCGACGCCATCGGATTCCTCCCTCGACAACCTCGATAGGCCAATCGGGGACTTCATCGGCGTCTCCCAGGTTGCCCTGATTCCCCAAGAGGGATCTGCGTCAACGAAAAAGAAGCGCCCCTTCCAGCCGTGAATGGAGATAGGAGCCTCCTTGACGAGGCCGCACCCTCGCCGCGCCGCAAAGCACCACCACCCTTTGTCCTGGGGGTGGCCGCTCAGGCCGTAGCATTCCCAAAAGACATTCAGGGTGGCGGGAACCTCGTGCATGCGGCAGAGAACCTGAAAGGCCGTCAGGGCGCGCCATGAGTTCGGCACCAGTTGCGTCGGCGCCACTCTTAAACCCCGAAGCACCTGAACGACTAAGTCCGAGGGGGGAAAGCGGAACCCGGCCTGAAGAATGCCCTCATTGATGGCAACCTTCCCTGGAGGAGGATGGGACATCCTCTCCTCAGGCCCCGGGAGCGTAACATTGCAGGCCTCGGGAAGGTGGTATCGAGCCACGAACCTATCTAGGTCTTCGGCGACCAGCTCCGACTTAATGCGGTCTGCTCTCACTTCGCCCATCCCTAATGGCCAGTGAATCTACGGTCAGGACGGGGTCAAGAAGGGGGAAAGGACCGGAACGACTGGAGTACACTAATACAAAAGGAGAAAGTATGGAGAGCCTTAAATTGAAGAATGGGGCAACTCACCGGAAGAGGAGGAAGAACGGCTCCGAGAGCGTCAAAGGAGGAGCAAGCGAACAGTCCGACGGCAATGACGGCAGCGCAAAGGAGAAACTCGAAGATGTCTGTAAAGAGAAAGGCGGACGGAGGAGGGCCCCCGGTTAAATAGGCGGAAAGGTGGGTGACGCCTCGGTGACGCCAGAGGACGCCTGGCTGCCGAAGGGTCGCTCGCGCCCCAAAGGCGAATCGACGCCATTAAGGAAGGATGTCCGCCGAAATCCTCAGACTGCCAGGTCAGCAACAACCGCCATACGCCATAAAGAAGGCGGGGAGCTCGAAGCGCGCGCGCCTCTCCGAGGGATGGCGGCAATCTCGAAGCATCACTCCCTTCACCCGTTCCCCTTCTGGTTCCAGGCTCGGAAGTGGGGGGCTACTGTTACGGGGGAACTTAGCCACCATGCCCCACGTGACCGGCACGCGCGCCCAGGAAGACTACGGCAGCCCCTTGATCCAGCAATCCGACCCCGAGTCGGACATCTTCGGCTCCGCAGTCCGACCCCGAGTCGGCTGCCCCTTGATCCAGCAATCCGACCCCGAGTCGGACATCTTCGGCTCCGCAGCCCGACCCCGAGTCGGCAGCCCCTTGATCCAGCAATCCGACCCCGAGTCGGACATCTTCGGCTCCGCAGCCCGACCCCGTGTCGGCTGCCCCTTGATCCAGCAATCCGACCCCGAGTCGGACATCTTCGTCTCCGCAGCCCGACCCCGAGTCGGACATCTCTCGACAACGACTGGCTATTCCCCAGAGGCACGCCGCAGCCTCCTGCTCCACTACTCCCTGCAACGGTTGTATCTGGCGCTGCTCCACGATCCCCTGTAACAGCCGTACAAGGCGGAGCTCCACTACGCCCTGTCATGGCCGTACCCAGCGCTGCCCCACGACGCCCTATAACGGCCGTGTCAGTGGCAGCTCCATCGTGCCCCACGATGACGAACCCCCCTGAAAGACCCCCCAGCCTGGTATATATGCGGCTGGGAGGAAGAGGGGGGGTGAGCAAGAACTTTCAGAGCATTCTCTTACTTGCTACTATTATCTCTCCTTCTCCTCCAATCTCCTCTGACTTGATCGTCGGAGGGCCCCCACTACCCCAGTGGTGGTGCGAGGCTTGCTTGCAGGTTTTCCGGTGGAAGGTGGAGCGCAATCAACACCAACCAAGGCAACTCAAACGGAACCCCGTTCACACCGCTGTGCTAATCGTTCTCGGTTTGGACCACCAGCAACAGAACACATATGAGCAAGTCACAAAATACTTTCACTTAGATGTCATGCTACTTGGTAATACAATTATCATCTATAAGCACTTCTGAGAGAGCACATTTTTGTGGCGGCAGTCCGGACACATCTTGTGATAATTTTAAAACAAGAAGTCCTTTTAGATTTCTCTATCCCTCGCCGACAAGCCATAGTTCGTCCCCTTGTTGACAAATCTGAATGGGACCCAGCAGGGCCGGCCCAACCCTTAGGCAACTGAGGCGGTCGCCTAAGGCCCCGGCCCAAAGAAGGCCCACCGCAGGAAATGCCTCAAAGATAAAATGGAAAAAAAGGCCCCCTGTGAATTCGCCTTAGGCCGGCCCACTGTAGGGAAGGCCTCAAACACAAAATGGCCTTAGGCCCCCAAATACATTGGGCCGCTCCTGGGACCCAGTTATGATGGGTCCTCTATTTTATTTAACCTCAAGGTCCAAGGGAGTATTTTTCTTTCTTTGGTTTTTTTGTTGGCCTGTGGAAAAGGCGTGGTTAAAAGTCAGATAACAGAACGACGCATTCGCCGATGGCCATGGGAACACGGAGCTTGACAAACACCACACTGAGATGTTTCAGCTATGGAGATTAATAGAATAGATATTCTCTCATTAACATGGCATGTATATGCCATACTTAACACCCAAAACATGTTCCATATGGAACTTGTGACATTATAGCAAACCATATTATAACATTAAAACATTTGCAAATACGTCCCTTTAACATCTCCAAGATTCATTTATCGCCAAAATTTGAGCTCCTTGAGCACCTTTCAACCTTCTATCTAAGGCTACAAATGGGTCAGGTTGCCCCATGACCTGACCTGACCTGGTTAGACCCGACCTGACCCATTTTAGAAGACCCGTGGGGTTGGATCGAGTTTTAAAATTGGACCCGTTCTATTTTTCGGATCGGATTTGGATTTACTGAATCTTAACCCGACCAGATCCGATCTAACCCAAATCCGGATTTTTTATTTGGGCTCGCAGGCCCACAGGCTGTAGCCGCATCTCGTAGGGAATCGCTCAGATGCCTACTTCGTTGCTTGCTCATTGGCTTTAAGGTTTCAGCCGAGGCTTAGCCAGTTAACCATGCCGTTCGATTTTCCTTTCCATCGCTCTCTTCGATCTTCCGATTCTCCCCTGAGCTAAGGCTGAGGAACATTTGGAGCCATCATGCAAAACCCTTCCTTCCTAGATGGATCTTCCGCTTCATACTCGTGCAGCGATTCAACGAGTCTCTTCGGCATCTGGTGACTTCAGCATGCTTTGTCTCAACCCGAAGGTATCTCCCTCCTCCAAAACCTTAGATCTGCAACTTGCCCTACATTGTTCTCCCCCATCCTCTCTTCTTTGATTCTTCCTCAGTTACTCCTCTAGATGTTCCTCCCTTCTCCGATTCTTCGAAACCCTAGGTCTTTCTCCTCAAGATGTTACTCTGGAATTACATGTGTAGCGACTCTCCACTGGTTCATTCCAGGCAGTCAGTATGCATCTCAGTTGGCTCTCTATTCTGAACTCGACCGGTGGTCATGAGAGCATCCATTTCATGAAAGTAGGCTTTGTGACGGACCCAGCCCAGATTCAACTTGGATCCAATTCGGACCCAAAATTTTTGGGTCGGATCTGGGTTATACATAGACCCGACCTGACCCAAATTGATCTTCAATTGGGTTGGATCTAAGTCCAAAATTAGAATGCGAATAAGCAATCGAATTAGGTTGGGATCACTCAAGACCCGACCCGACCCGACCCATTTGCACCTTAAAGTCAGTCCATCGCAGTGGCTTGTACGTTAGGAGAACATAGAGATTCGTGCTCCAAATGATCGACCCACTCATTTCGCAAGGCTACGTTACCCATCTCTTCCTCCATGCTAATCCAATGGCCCCATGTTTTATTCGTTTCCGCAAGTGGGCCAGCGAAAGAGACCGCCACCATAAAGAGACGAAGAAGATGTGTGTGGTTTTTCCCAACTCCCCCGTCCCTTTCTTCTATTTCTAACTTTATTTTCTCCTCCTCTCTCTCTCTCTCTCTCTCTCTCTCTCCTATTCATCAGTTTCCTCTCCCAACAAGAAGAAGCTTGATGAGAAAGCCTTCTCTCCTAGTTTGCTCTTGAGATGGGAGGCAAAGAAGGTGCTGTTCCTCCCTCCCCATCTCCGACATCCTCATCTGTGGTCTGTTGCATGTGTGGCGATCACGGCCTGCCGCAAGAGCTCTTTCGATGCAAGATCTGCCTCGTTAGATCTCAACACAAGTAAGAAACAATACGATTCTTCCACTGTAATCGATATTGGTTGATTCAAAGCTTCCTCAATAGCTAGAAATGACAGTAGATCAATCTGATCCAAGTCGGCTTTTACGAATCCTTCTTCGCCACCATCCTGATAATCTCTTCTTTCTTTCTTTTTTTTGTTGGTGAAGAGAGAGGCAAAGATACCCGACTTTTATTAAAAAAAGGAAGTTTACAGAAACTATTTATAAAGAATTTGCAAGAAAAAAAAAAAAAATAATCGTACTAAGATTCGTCTCATAATTCGCCTTTAATAACTATGCGGATTTCCATAACACAAGGTAAGCTGTTGTCTTCTATTAATTGATTCTTCTCCCTTCAGATACTGCAGCGATCTCTACCTAAAAACTGAGACCTATCGAGCATGCAATTGGTGCCTAAGGGACGAAGGAGTAAAGTCTCTCCCTCAGGAATCCTCCACCCAGGATCACAATAACTCAACCTCTTCGTCCTCCGGTAGTAATAATGGAGGGCTGGGACTGAAAGTACACCGGGGTGCCTATGCATTGCACCTCAACAAGCCCATCAAAAAGCAAAGAGCGCCCGAGAGATCACCAACGGTCGAGATCGCAAGATCGGCAGAGCTATCGCCAGGCTTGGGGAGAAGCAAGCATGCCTTTAGGGGTAAGGTTAGAAGATATAAGCTCTTGGAAGAGGTCTCTAGCCAAATGTATCAGAGAGAGTAACGAATTAAAGTTTATCTCATGTACCGGTCTTCACACATACAGAAGAGGACGTAATCTTCATGTCTTGTTATGGTTAAAGGTACGATCAATGCAACAAAGAAGAAAAATTGTATCTCTTTCCTGAGGAACAAACAAAGAGCAAAGATTCATAAGATTGTGATTTTGGTGATATGATGACGTGAAAATGGGGAAAAATTCCAGCCCCACACAAAACTAGCTTAATTACCACGGGCGGACCACCTTGAAAGATTTTTCAGAGGTAGGGCTGCAAGTGGCATAGTTTGGTCCTAATCCAGTCTAAAGATTTAGACACAATGCCGATTGACCGCTTGACCGGCATAGCCGGCCATTTCGATTGATCCTAAGTTCTAGGAAGTGTCATCTGATTATTATTCTTATGTTTTTTTGATACAACGGCAGCTCAAACAGCTCTAATGTGAGTACAGTAAGTAAAATCAAGAAAGAGAAAAGAGCGTAAACATGAAGGGATAGCTATCTCAGTAATCCACAAGACTGCACCAGAATGCCAAGCAACAAAAGAGGCAACCTAGTTGGCTGCCCTATTAGCCTTCCTGAAGACATGAATTGCCTTAGAGGAATCCAAATCTCCCACCAGTCGGCAGATGTCATACAACAATGGGTTCCCACACCCACACCGATCCTCTCCCTGAAACCAATCAATCACGATAGAAGAGTCCTCCTCAAGATACACCCTATCCGCACCAAGCACTTGCCTCGCAAAGGTGATACTCTCCCAAGCTGCCTGAAGCTCTGTCCCAATAGCAGTCACGTCCGAAGAATGTCGTCCCCCTGCTGCAATCAACCTAAATGCATGGTCTCTGATTACAAAACCAACTCCACCGCTAGCTCCATTGGCAGAGGCACTACCATTAAAATTCACCTTGAAATGGGCGAGAGGTGGGGGCACCCAAGAGAAGAAGGTAAATATGGACGCTGCTGCAATAGAATGGATGTCTTAGATTTTCCTAGCCATCCCAGATGAATCTGCAGTAGTGGTTGTAGATAGCTCTGCAACATGTCGAAGAGCCCTATCCACAATCGACCTCACATGCATCCATCTACCCTCGAGTAGGTGGGCGTTTCTGTCCAACCAGATATAGTAGTGTCATCTGATTACTTCGAGCTAACTTGGGGAGCTCAATTATACTGCCTCTGCTTGCAATTAAAGCCAGGTCCAATTTTGTTTGTTAGATGGCTGATTCATTCTCGATTCTCAATTTATAATTTATAATTGGCTCATGGTTTTGAAATTTCAAGCAAAAGATCATGTCTATATTAGATCCAGGTATTCTCCACACATCGCAATCTAAATTGCATTCCTATACTCTGCCAGAACTAACTAATAAGTTTGAAAAGAGAGTAGCTGGGTGGAAGTGGAATTCTGTTTTTATTGGTGGAAAAATTCATCCTTATTAATCTAATTCTCCTCATTGATCCTATTTTTTTATGCTATATTTTCTTCTTTCTTCCATAGATTATAAAGAATGTTATTTGAATGTTACTACAGGTACATTTGAAAAAAATGATCAAAAGTTTCCTATCTCATCAACTGGGTAGGCTGGTTTTTCTCCCCAAGAATCGAGAATGACTTATAGCTACCCCTTCCCAACGGGAGGGCAAAATTATCTGAAGATGCCATGATTTGAAAGCCTCCGTTGTTGACAATGCTTGTCATTTAATCACCATTAAAACCTTCAACTAATTCCTCAACAAAATCCAAGTTTTAATGTATGAGGACTGGCAGAAAAAACTAGATCCATTAATTCTTTGATGACTTGTACCTTGGAAGACATTTAATGAACTGATGGAACAACTTATCCGATCCTACCCTTTCTCCTAGCAAATATAGCTATTGTTTGGATTATGGTTTATCAACGTCATCGCTCCTACAGTTGTTCTACGCCTTTGAACTTGGCAAAAAGTTAGCAACGTTATTCTTCTTCTTTTATGAAGACGGAGGCAAAGCCACCTGACCTTAGTGTTTATAAAAACTATTTATAACAAATTTATAAAAAAATAATAAATTTTTTTTATAAAAGATAGTAATACGTAAGTAGACATGTTAAGCTATTCAACAAGCCGAACAATCTCATAAGCGATTTAAAGAATCTCTATATTTTCAGTGTGCAACTATATGAGCTCTGTATTCTGGTATGAGTTAGTTTTTTTCTAAAAATTATATTTTAGGATATGTTGGAGTTATCTCGATTGGGATGCAATGGTCTTTGTTATCTCTTATAGCATCTGGATTGACAAGAATAGGGAATTCCAGAACCTTCAAGCACAAATCAAGAAGAGTGAGGGACATCATCAACTCTATGGGCTCGTTTAATTGGTTCACGAGAAGCATTTTTCCTCCCAGGAATATGATTCCTGAGAAGCAGATTTCTAAGAAGAGAATGCCTGGGAAAGTACTTTTGGCATGTTTGGTTGACCATAAAAAAATGACAGATTTTCAGAGTGCTTATATTTGGTTGACTATCCATTTTCCTGAAAAAGATATGTGTAATTTCTATTATACCCTTAATAAAAATTAGGTCTTTAATGTCTCTTTAATGCTGAAGGATTTTTTTGGAAAAAAATAAAAATGGAGTGATTTCCGGCTCATGGAAAAGTAACATTTCTATGTTTCTCATGAGAAAGACTTTCTCATGTCTCTCATGGAAAAGACTTTCTCATGAAATATTGAAATCATATTCATATGGGAATACAACTTTTCTATTTTTTTTCTTTGAAAACTCCAATCAAATAAGAGGCATTATATTACTTTTCTATTGATCATACTTTTTTCTCTTCTCTTCTCGCGAACCAAACGAACCCTGCCTTCTTCTGGACCAAGGATTGGTTCCTTATCTACTTGCAGAAGAAATGGAGATACCGGTGAAATAACAACATAAACCTGTACTTGACAAGCTTCTTATTTGTCTTTTTTTTCTTTTTCTTTTTTGATAGTGATGGACCGAGGGTAATCTTTTTACCTTATTTAAACTGTTACCCGGTTTCATGGTAATGCAGTGGGCCATTGGTTTCATGGTGATAGTACAGAATCGTTCGTCGGCACTGCAGCTTTTTCTTCACTTCAAAAAAAAAAGAAGCCAGAAAGATCAACAACTAGTAGCTTAAACTTAGGTTCGAAGTCAAGTGGTGGTCATTAACCACCTTATTCTTGGAAAATAAAAAGAAAAAAAAAACGAGAAAGGAAGAATTAGAAAGGACAGGAAACCAAGAAGGAAGAAGGTGAAATAAATAAAGCATGCATTTTGAAGTCTTTCATTCGTGCACTGAATGAATAAAAAAAATTAATAATTTTAATGGTGTAATACCATATTTTTGGGTCGATCTTTTGTCTAAATGTATCCAAATGAGCTATATTTTTCTTTTTCAAATCTAGAAAAACCTTGGAATGTTGCTAGCACAAGCTAAAATAATTTATCACAAAAGTACAGCAAAAAAATAAAATAAAATCTCTCTCTCCGGATTGCTAACTTTCATACAGATTTAGATGAGATAATTATCATATAGCTGAAAAATTGTTTCTTATTACTCTTTTTGCTAGTTTTTATTGCACGTATTTCTACAACTTGGACTATAGCTAGGTGGAAGGAAAGACAGTTAGATTTCGGTGGTTTGTCGGACTTGTTTGGTTCGTAGAAAAAAAATTTTCTACTAAAATATTTTTTCTAAAAAGATAATTCTTGATAATTTGATGTTTAAAAAAATAATTTTGAAAGTAGCATATTTTAGTTAGCTTATATTTAGTTGAATATATGCTTTTCTGAAAAAAAATATTTGAAATATCTATTATATTTTTAATAAAAAAATTATTATTCATGAAATTTGATGGCTTAACATAACTTTGGTTAAAAAAGATTTCAATATTTGAAAAATCAATTTTTTTAAGAAAAAAATAGCTTTTTTATATCCTCCATAAACTTTTTTCATAAAAATAAAAATTTTATTTTTTATTTTTTTAAAAAACTCTAATCAAATAAAAAAATATTTTTTATTTATTATTACTGTTATTATTATTATTTTTCTGAACCAAATAAGTCCTAAGTACAAGCATGACGTTTGCGGATAAGGTTAGAATTCACCGTCAAGCATCCCGTCCACCAGCCTCCGTATTCTCCCATTTATGAGCAGTTTATTGTTGCACCGTACGTTCCTTTGCTGACAAAACAGCCATCTGTTTTCATTTATTGCAAGAATTTAAATTTTGAGAGGACGACCAAGATCCATATTTGTGGTAAGATATGTAATCGAAGTGATGGCATTAATTAGTAATTAAAGATTCTGAATTCAAATTTTAGATAGTGTTATTAAAAAATAGGAATCCCAATATTTATAGTACGGATTTTTTTTCCACTGAAAAAATTAACTAATTCATATAATGGCTTCATGCAATTTATTAGTACATATGTTAAGAATTCATATGATGAATTTATACATGATGATATATATTCTTTGAACTATTTTTTTTTCCTTCATGCTAATAATATAAGAATGGTCGTGTTATTATTATAATGGACAGTAAGCCACTCTATTTGTGATCGAGTATTTTTTTTACTATTGATTGAACAGAGCTAGCTATTATATTGTGTATACGTCGACTCTAGCAAATAGAGAGGCTAGTGATTTAAGACAGGAATTCTCCATTTCCATACCATGGGAGGGAGTATTCAAACTGATTATAATAAGAAATAGGAGCTTTATAAGAAATACCAGCGGTAAAAACCCTAGTATTAATTAAACTGACATTATGCCCCTACCCCACTATTTATGGCTTGGGTTTGGACACGGAACTGTATCTAAATTAAAGATGTTGAGATTTTATTAGCTGTATCAGTCATGTCAGATTTTTTTTTAATTAAGAAATAAGTGGTGACACCATCTCTAGTGTTTGAAACCAGAAGACCTGTCTTAAGTGGAGAGGCTACTAAACAGGTGAATTTAAGCTGATTGGAAATCTAGATACTGTATCAGTTTACTAACAGTTATTTTATTCACATCACAAAATGAGTCCGTATACATCTTTAATTGTAATCGAATGAAATGGGACATGACTTTCTTTCCTTATGTTCTTATGTGAATTGTGAGTTTAAATGGGTCAGATAGATTGAGGAAGGACAGCTCAAGATTGGCTGGGTTAGACTAGATTGGTCCAATTCTGGGCGGCAATCCATGGTTGAGTATAGGTCGAGCAACTCTTACTTCAAACTTGTAGGTAGTTTGATTGTTGAATGATGATTGGATTCTCTCTTTAGGCATATTCCAATTATGAAAGGAGGCTTGATTTGTTTGCCGGCAACAAACAGGATCCCAACAATAGGAGATATAGAACATGAAAAATTATATCTTACACCATATATACCATATGGCGATCCATTATGCCAATCACTGGCATGCATTCCTATGAGCCAATCACCGAAATAAGTGATTGATGAATGAGGCCCATTGGAACATGGGCATGGTGTATCGTCATATAGTACATATGGTGTAGAATATAATTTCTCATGAAATAAAGATTGGCTAGCTGCTTGCATGCTGTCTTCGATAGAATGTGTCGCGGAGAGAGGTTGATGTGGCTAGCAGGATCTGTGGCCAATCCAGCCAAATTTTAGCCCTAAACCAAATGACACCTTGAGTTCAACTCTGATCAATATATTTGTTGGAAATCATTGGGGAGAACCATTTCTGGTATGCGGCTCCAACATGAACTGTATATCCATTGCGTTGCACTCAAAATCTGCAGCACATGAACTCCCTTTTCCTTTTGATTCTAGACCTAACCTGTCCCTTGAACCTAGTCCTCAGCTTCTAAGCATCGTCTTGCTCACTAATATAATCAGGGGCGGCCCAAAACATTTGGAGGCCTAAGGCGAACTCACTAGGGGAGGCCTTTTTTTTTTTAAATGATTAAAAAATTTAATAAGTGTAAAATACTTTAAAATTTTATTTAAGAATTTGGTTGTCTATCTCATTTTGTTTCATTCTTTTTATGTCATTTTCTAACTCTATTTCGGGTGCATGCTCTGTTGCTAATTCCTGAGTTGAATTTGATGTGGTTTTTTCCTTGTTTGTGACAACAATCTATCTAGAGCTCCTTTTTGAGATTGAATGAGTTTATCGATTTTTCTTTTCTTTTTGAGTTTTTCATACCCATATTCATATTTTCTATTAAACATTTTAATCTAAAAATAATATTATCAAACAAAGCAATTAAAAAAACACCACAAACAAATTAAAATATAAAAAAGTTGAAAATGATAAAATTTGATTGTGTCAAAAAAAAACAAACTCAGGTCCCGATAAGTAGTGCCGAACTTGATGGGGAGAAGAGACCGAATAGTGCCGAACTCGACGGCAAGAAGAGGCCGAACCGCCGAAGTCACAACCAACCTATAATTGGACAAAAAAAAAAATCAATTGTAGTGTCTCTAACTTGACTAAATCAAAATCAATTGGACCAAAAAATTAATCAGTTGGCCATTTATTTCCTTAGCTTTTCCTATTATTGTATAACATTAAATGCAATAAGCCAATAACAACAACTTAGAGAAAAACTCCATAAGATAAGCCATGTAAATAGTCAAGAATCCTCTGACAAATAAAATAACGAATACAATGTAACAGGGGCGGCCCAAAACATTTAACTACATGTGAAATAGACTCAATAGTCATTAGTGATTAGTCAATAGATAGGCTCACCACTGTGGCCCTGCTTGGGAATTGGGATGCTAACGGAGGACGGTGGTCCGTGGACTTTGAAGCAGAGCTGACGAGGCCAGAGCGGCGGAGCCCGGAGGTCGGAGGAGCCGAGGACGGTGAGGAGGAGAGCTGGAGAGGAGATCCGGACTCCAGAGTCCAGAGCAGGGGCGGTCGAGCCTCAAGCCGTCGACGGGTTCTTGCCTTCTTGGAGCCGGAGGAGGAGCCGAGGAGGACAGTAGCCTTTAGAAGTTGAGGCTAGAGCGGAGCCGGGGAGCTGGAGGCCGGAGGCTGGAGGTTGGAGGTCGGAGGAGCCGAGGACGGCGAGCAGAGTTGGAGAGGAGATCCGGACTCCAGAGTCCAGAGCAGGGGCGGTCGAGCCTCAAGCCGTCGACGGGTTCTTGCCTTCTTGGAGCTGGAGGAGGAGCCGAGGAGGACGGGGGCCTTTAGAGGTTTAGAGGCTAGAGCGGAGCCGAGGAGCCGGAGGCCGGAGCCCGAAGCCGGAGGCTGGAGGTCGGAGGAGCCGAGGACGGCAAAGTGAAGTGAAGAAGCACTGGGGGGACAGCCGGAGAGGAGAACTAGAAAAGCCGAGTCTGCCGTTCAGCAAAAAAAAAAGGCACCGGTGGAGAAGGGGGGAGAGAAGAGGGGAGCCGGGGAGGAAATGCCCGTTGCCTGTCTCAGCTGTCGTAGGTCGTAGCCATGCCCGTCGCCCAGGCCGTAGCCTGTCTCAGCTATCTGTCGTCGGGGAGATGGGGACGCACTGTAGCTGCGTAGCCGTCGCCCATCACCCTTCTAGCTTTTAGATGGGAAAGCTCAAAGCTGTGCAGCCGTGCAGGCAAAAAAAAAAAAAAATCTCCACGAGTCCATGGGCAGAGTGGGGCCTTCCATGAGCTGGGGGCCTTAGGCGACCGCCTCAGTCGCCTAAGGCCCGAGCCGGCCCTGAATATAATAGGGACTCTTCCGTTTCGACTCCATACCAATTTCCATTTCATTTCATTTATTTTCCTCATACCAAAGATCCACCATGTGTGCTTTGTTTTCCCTTCACCATTTCAAACTCTCTCCAGTTTACGTGCATTTTTCATATACTATAGTAGTAAGCATATGATTTGAAGAAATCACAATCAGTAAATTTTCTAAGTCCACTGAACTTGAGTTATTCTGTCATCATTCACTTTTGCTTCACAATCCATTAGCAAAAGCATCTTTCAAAAAAAAAAAAAAAATTTGCCTCTTTAATTTGATTCTCATGTATATGCAACCATGTGCATGCACTTAGAGGTATTCAATCAAGATAAATTAAGTTTCTATATACTACCAAACAAAGGTTATGCTAAAGGTACACCAACTGTGTAGGCTAGCAAAGCCAAATTCCTCAAAACACCAATGGTCAACAAGTGGTGTAGGAGGCTTTTTTTATTTCTTTTTCTTATTAAAAAAAAGTGGATGAGTCAGACATGAGAATGGAATTTTAACACATGCACAAGCTTGCCTTTTCTTTATGGGGCTCCCTGATGAGAGCCAAGTACAGAAATCCGGCGGACCTGGTAGTGTTCCGAGTGGGCCGAAGGAGTTTCTTTGTATGGAAGGAGATATGCTCCCGCACTCCCTTGGTGATTCCGAAGATCAGATGGGAGATCGGCGACGGATGGACTGTAGATGTTTTGGAGGATTGTTAGCTGACTGATATACCATTGAGCAGGTGGCTCACCTATGTTGACTCTGGCGAGCTGGAGGGGTGTAGAGTCCATGACTTGCTTGCCCCTGGCGAGCGAGCTTAGGAGGTGGACCTTGTACGGCAGATTTTTGGTGGGAAATTGGCAGAGCAAGTGTTAGCGATACTGATCCTGGCAGGCGAGGCGGAGGACAAGAGGGTGTGGGGCAGGACTGGCAGAACGGAGGTGCGGACCCAGGATCTCCTTGGGCTGGTCAGGAGGGCTACAACGCAGCAGATTGAGGGGAGGTAGATTTAGAGGATGCGCATCCACCTCTGAGTGGCCTTGTTTGTCTAAAAGATGGTGTAAGGATGTTTGCTCACTAAGGGAGTGCTAGCACAGCGGGTGGTGGATATCTCTCCAGGTTGCTGGGCCTGTCAGGAGGTGGAGGAGACTATCCACCATGTCCTTTTCGGCTGTCAGCGGGCTGCTCTTATCTGGGAGTGTGTTTCGGCCTCAGTGGGATTGTGCCGGGAATGGACATCGACGGGGGACTTTTTGACTTTTTTGGATGAGCCCTTTCGGAGATCTGGACCTATGAAGCAGAAAATTCAGGTTGCTTATCTAGCTTACCACTGTTAGCTAGACAGGAATGCTTGAGTTTTTGAGGATCGAGGTGGGCACCTGAGAGGCTGCTGGGGGTCGGTGGATCTTCGATCAATCTATCACAGGTACCGAGGTCAGAGCTGCCTGAAAGAGTGTCTCCTATGCGAGATGAATGCTGGGGGCGGATTGCATTATTTTTGAG
Organism: Phoenix dactylifera; assembly: GCF_051530095.1. Taxonomy (NCBI): domain Eukaryota; kingdom Viridiplantae; phylum Streptophyta; class Magnoliopsida; order Arecales; family Arecaceae; genus Phoenix; species Phoenix dactylifera. The sequence goes on from NC_143204.1 coordinate 19,703,941, forward strand.
GGGGATTCCGCGATGGTGATTGAGGAGATTCAAGGTCCCGGAAGTGCTGTCAGGGGGATGTGGCTGCTCCATGATATTCGTCGACTACTCGATGAATGCGACGCCTTCCAGGTAACCCATGTATTCAGAGAGTCCAACAGTGCGGCGAATCGGGTTGCATCATATGCGGGTCATAACTCTGGAGACTTTATAAGGGAGAACCACGTATCTGTTTTATCTCCCTTGCATTGTATTTTGCTGTCTGACTCTTCGGGCTGTACTCATACCCGTTGTGTGTGAGCCTTCGATTTATCAAAAAAAAAACCACATAAAATCAAAAAAAAGAGCAACCGTGGAACCAAATCTCATGAGCAATTTTTTTTTTTTTTTTTTTTTTTGATACAATGAGCAATTCTTTCAAATCAAAAACTAGCGGCTCCAAAACTATTGGCACCTTAAAGATTTATTACACCTTTAATAATTTTTTTTTTCTGATGGAAAGATTACTTAGACATTAATCCTATATTTTGGTGTTGGTGTGAGGGTGGTTGTGATATAGAGGGCCCGGAATACCAGCAAGCAAGCACATGCACCAACTCACGAGTCACGATCTGTCTCCCATACAGCAATATATATATTTCTCATAGAAAATGCCGGTCTCTACCCATTCCTCCACTTGGTTGGGTTCTGGTAATACTCCAACTTCCTCGTCGGTCGCGCATTCCCTGCCTTCAATCTTGGGGAAAACATCCCTTCATTATAAACTCAAACCAAATCTCTCTCCACCAAGCCTCAGATTACTTCAGCTCTCAACAACTCAAAACCCAACTAACCCCCACCTCCTCCTCCTCCTCTCTCTCTCTCTCTCTCTCTCTCTCTCATGGGTCTCTTCTCCTGCGGCAAGGACACCACAGCTCCAGCGACCACCTCGAACAAGCTCCGAATATTCCGGCACGAGGAGCTGGAAACCGCCACCGCCGGTTTCTCCCCCTCCTCCCTCCTCGGCCGCGGCAGCCACGGCTCCGTCTTCCTCGCCTCCCTCGACGGTGGCCGCCTCCTCGCCGCCGCCAAGGTCCCCTCCGACGATGACTACTCCACCTTCGACGCCGAGATCGCCCTCCTCTCCTCCCTTCCCCGCTCCCCCCTCCTCGTCAACCTCCTCGGCGCCACCCCCGCCGCCGGCCCCACCCCACGCATCGCCGTTGTCGACCTCATGCCCCTCGGCTCCCTCCACGACCTCCTCCACCACCCCCTCCGCTCCACTCCCCCCTGGCCCCGCCGCCTCCGCCTCGCCCTCCACGCCGCCGCGTCTCTTGCCGCCCTCCACGCCCTCCAACCCCCTGTCGCCCACCGCGACGTCAAGCCCTCCAACCTCCTTCTCGACGCCAACGGCCGCGCCCGCCTCGCCGACTTCAGCCTCGCCATCCGCCTCCCGCCCCCCCAAGCTCTTCCCCCTGCCGGCACCATCGGCTACCTCGACCCCTCCTACCTCCGCCCCACCGATCTCTCCACCGCCACCGACGTCTATAGCTTCGGCGTCGTCCTCCTCGAGATCCTCACCGGCCGCCGCGCCATCGACGTCGAGTACAGCCCGCCGTCTCTGGAGGACTGGGCGGCGCCGCTCGTCCTGGCGGGGCGTTTCGCGGAGCTGTGGGATCCGCGGGCGCGGCCAGCGGAGGGCCTCGAGGAGGAAGCAGCGAGAGACGTAGCAGTGCTGGCAACGAGATGCATAGCGCCAGCGCCAGAGGAAAGGCCATCCATGGAGGAGGTGTTGGAGTGCCTCCGGGAGGCGGAGCGGAGGGTCCGATCGAAGCCGCCGCCAGCGTGGCGGCGGTTGGTGAGATGGGTGCTCGGTCGTGCGAGAAATGGGAAAGTGTCCGACGTCGCGGCGACTCAGCCGTGCGCCTGCCGCTCTCCTTTTGTTTAATACGATATAAATCGTTTAATTGTGCCACTCTTACATCAGCGCTGTGCCACTTCAAACAGCAAACAGTTACTTCTTCCAGCGTGTCAATATCTGTTGCTGATAATCGCCCCCACGCTGTCACGCGTCGCAAGAGAATGTATCGCTGTTTGAACTGAGACAGAGGATCAACTGAGGGTTAGATGATATATTTATTATTTTATGCTGTCATTTTCTTTTGCGTATGCGTAACGTGATGAATTGGCTGTCGAGAGTTTGTATATGATAATCTGGGATATGTGAGGATTAGTTATCCTGAATGGTAATGCCGTAATGGATGTATCGTGGGTTTCACTTTGGCAGTGGTTGGACCCACCAAGGAGACAAGGGACCGGAAACCACCGACTACCCGATTTTTCTCGGGTCCCACGTCGGATTTCATCACACCCGGATAAGGATTGGTCAGACTTGTTTATCTGCCATCCTGAAGGCTCTTGCTTAAAGTTTTTGAAACAGGGTGGCCGTCTATCTTATTCTTTAAGAACATCATGTCCATCGTAAAATTGGGAAAGGGAACCAGGGGGAAAATTGCATCTGCATGATAGCTACAGAAGCGGAATTCAGAGCAGCATGAAACGACATCACCAATGCAAGATGGCCAGATGGGTACTAGAGACAAATTACGTCTCTTTTGAAGGATATTCAGCCACGGTTGTTGAATGGATTTTGAATGAGGATCTACAAGGGACATACACCCTCAGTGATATTTGCAGAATAGTAAAAGGTTGCGGTTCTTTTCAAGCCGTGCATGTGTTTTGAAAGATGAACAGAATTACGGACTGGGTCGTTTTCTTTATTGCTCAATACTCAAAAGAAGTCCTATAGACCTGTTATATAGCTACTCCCTACTTTTGTGTCACATCCTCTCTCTAGACTTTTATGGCTATACTCACACTAGAGTTGTGTGAGCAGCCGTTGTACCAAATAAAAAAAAATTACATCTGCGACATAATGGTGCATCTTTGGATCATCCATGAAGGGTTCTCAAAAATAGAGAACATGAATACACCATAGAGAATATGCCCTTCGATCCCACCTAAACCCAAAATGAGGTTATCATCTTAATCTTTTATAAAAAAATGAAATACCAATGTTTTCTAGGGAACTTGGATCTTGATATCTAATATCACTATAAAATTATAGTTTATGGTGAATTAACAACTTTTTGTACGTAAATTTTTCAGTAAAAGAAACTATTGCAAATCCATCATGAAAAATCCATGGTAATAGATCGAAACTACTATAGAAGATGGTATAGGTTGGTGTATGTGTGTGCAAAATACAATCTTTAAGAGCCAAGCAAGTAACATGCCCCCAATTTTTCTTTTGAAATGTGCGTGTGTGTATGTGTGTTTGGTTTTTTGAAATCTATTAATTTCTTCTTTTAGGTACATATGAGATAGAAAATTTGACAAAACAGGATGAATTTATTTCCTTTCTTTTTGATCAGGTCAAATCTGCTATCCAATTACGCTTAAATATATTATTAGTCTAAAACTCAACAAAACATAGAGGATTGCCATTGCCCCTATTGAGCATCCATAACTACTTTTTACGCAAAAAAATAAAAAATAAAAAACCATCTATTAATGCCTAAGTGTCGATTTATTTTCCAAAATAAAAAAAAATGTCATTTGCAGGTTATTGCTTAGCACCCCAAACAATTTGGTTGTCAGGATTGTATCAAATAACACTTAGTGTTCAATGCTAGGACAACCTATAGCCAAGTGTCATGCTTTCTCCACGGCTAGGCATGCCATGAATAAACTTGCATTTTGATTTTCTTGCATAAATTGGGTCAAGTTTCGTGGTTTGCTAGGTGTTCAAAGAATTGATAAAATTTGATATGGTTTTCTCTAGAAAAGCAGAGCAAGCATATCAAGTTTTAATTGATTGTGATAAATTTGTATTGGAAATAAAATTTGAATTGTTTGTTCTGTGACACTGGTGTGCTTTATATACAAGTTGAGCCTCCGGATATAGTATAATAAAACAATAAAATCTCATAATAATAAAAAAGATATTAGGAACCGGATAGAGTATAATACAATAGCAAAATTCTATAATTTGGTACAATACTAAATTTGAATATGACAATCAGATCCCATGATCTTTGAAGATTGATCTGAGCTGATATACCCAAATTGTGTATGCAATATGTGATAGTTGTGATATCCAATATTATATATACTATAATATGCGAGATTGATTATGATTCTGACAACTGTAATAGCTTGCTTGCTTAGGAAGTCTTGTGTAGATCGAAGAGCAAAACCTGGTTAAGAGTAGGAAATCTGGAGGATTTGAACTTGGTCTTATTAACTCGTGCTGGAGATTTTACATGGAGGACAGCGCTCTTGGAGGACTTGTGAGAAACTCCTATAATAAGCAAAGGAAGTTTGGACCCAAAGTAAGAGATCGATGATCACTCTTTCTCCATTACGGAGGGATTAAAGCCTTTGATCCTTTGTGGTGCAGAGCCTGGAGAAGCGAAGGCTATCAAATTTTGGACAATATTTGGCTTGATAATTTTAGTCAAGGGTGTCTTTTTCTCAGCTCCAAGGCATAAGAGCTTATCTATGTGTCCAATGGGCAATTTTTTGGAGTAGAAGGAAAAGAAAGCGGATGGTGGCAGTGGGCAAGCCTTTGTCGTGGGAAGAGGAGTGGAGAGATCTTGTGGAGTTGCTGAGTTTGTTGGCTCCTAACTCTGGTCCAAACACTCTTTAGGTGTTCAAACCTTCGAAATCTTTTCTATTGGCTCCTTCTATTCTCTAATCAACCATGCAAGATGATCTCATCTGCCCCTTCTACTCTCATCTCATGCTGATAAGCATTCATCCTTGTAGTCATGAACACATTTACCAAAATTAGTTTTGAACTAAGAAGAAGATTGCATCACATGACTTAGATTTTTAGCCACATTTTGACACATATGCCGTTTACAGAATCTAGGGTTTGTGTTCGGCCAAACTTCTTCAATGGCAGCCATCATTGTAGTATCTTGATCTTTTAGAAAAGCTTGTGGTGCCTTTTTCATTTTTTGCCTCATTTGAAAGTTTTTATAATTTTATTATATAGTATTACCTACCAAAAATGACTATATATTTATGATGATTCATCCCAACAAATGCTACCTATGGCATTTCATACCCGTTCATTGTATATATTATATCAAAACATGTAACATCACCAAAGTATTCATAATCGATCTCTGATTTTTCATCAAAAATATATTTGTCATTTGATCATTGATATTACATTGCTTGGTAGGGTAAAACTTTTCATCTGGTAGCCTCTTTGCAAATATTGTGCGACAACGCTAGCACTTTGTAAGAAGTTCAAGTTTCACATAACGAGGAATTGAGTGAAACAAGAACTAGGCTTAACTTGCTTGAAATGGCCTTGATTAAGCTTAAGATAAGAATCAACAAAAAAATTATACAACATCGTCTCCATGAAATACAAAATATGGTTGCTTGGCATGAGTAGCATGCTATATTTGTACATTCGATTAGCATAAGCTTTGATAGAACGTATAAATGATTTAGCCGGGTTACACAAAGTGGGCTTAGTGCTTCTCTTTGGAGAATTCAGAAGTTAACTAAATACAAGTCAAGGAAAAAAAAAATAATAGACAATGAACTTGATTGAAGTTGTTTGAAATACCAATTGATGATGGCATAGTTACTCATCTATTGTATGCCCCTTTTCTTAATAAATTTTGTGAATAATATGCATGCCAAGATCCAACATGTCTAAAGATATAATAGGAAATGCAGGAACAGGGCTTCCACTATATCATATTTTGATTATGGTGAAATTTGAGTTGTTTTCACTTAAGCCCAACTCATAATTTAGATTTGATTGGAACAACAACTAAGCTGGCCCAACCAACACTACTAAGATCCTGCTTAGAATTACTATAGTTTTGGAAGTTTTTAGAAGTAGGGTTTTAAGGAGTAAATTTTTTTAAAAAAATTGTTTACTATTTGATGATTATATTTTTAAAATAATGTGTAATTTTAATTTGCGTTGGATGACAAAATTTAGAAATTATTTTTGATACGACAAGATAACAAGCAAGGACGATATATAGCCTTGTAAAGTAAAATATAATATAAAAATATTTTTAGAGTATAAAAGAATTTTATGGTAAAATTTAAAAAAACTTCTCAAAATTTTTATGGAATGTTACTATATTATTTAAAAATATTATTTGGAGGCCAAAAAATACTTCCTGTTTTTCCAAAATCTTGCAAAATAGGGTTAGAGCGCACACAAAGTTTGACAAAACCTCGTTCCAGATGCGCACTAGCAACTTAGCAAGTCGGCGGCAATTTCTGGGGTATGATAAAATGACTCCCTTTAACGAACTAAACAGCCAGTGACCGGGTTGAAGAGAAGCTGAATGCTGGTTGGCAACCCGCTATTGCCGGTAAATCGAGTAAATATTAAAAAAGTTGAGTGGTTTTATCGTTCTCTGTTTTAATTCTTATTATATAAAATATCGGTGGACGACTCGATTCGCCCCCAACTCTCTATTCCCGACACGCCTCTAAAGCCGGACTCTAACCTCAGCCCTAGCTTCGGTCCTCCTCCTCTTTTCAATTCGAGCAGCATCAGCGGGATCTTAGACGGATTTCAGAGTCTTTCTCCGATTCGAGGTTTGTAGACTCCGCCCCATGGTTTTTCTTCTGTTTCTTTTCGTGGATTTTGCAATTAATTTCATTGTTCTACACGATCCCCTGTTCTGTGGTTCTTCTTTTGGGAAATTTGGAAAAAAAACTCGTTTTTTACGTTTGTCTTCGATGTTTTAGATGGAGATATTGTTTTCTTTTGTTAATTTGTTTGATAATTATCCAGTTTGTTCGATTTTCTTTTGACGGGAAACATTCTTCCAGAATTAGGGTTTTTTGTTTGTATGTTGAGATTTCTTCTGACCCCCTTTTTTTTTATGATGGTTGATTTTTTTTGGTGAGAAATTGATCTATTTCTGTGGCTATTTCCACTCCTCAGATATCAGGGAATTGGGTTATTTTATCCTGAGATCCAATCCTCCTCATGGCGGCTCTCAAGGAACTCCTTCCCCCGGCAAAATCTACCGGCGCCTCCTTCTATGACCACTCGAAGGACTCTTGGTTCAAGGATAGGTACAGCTCCTCCTCGGACGCCTCCCGGTCCTCCGCTGTCAAGCCTACTCCGGTCCCGCCCTATGGGAAGCGCTCTGGCTTCGTCCCCCGGAAACCGGAGGACTTCGGCGATGGGGGTGCCTTTCCTGAGGTCCATGTCGCCCAGTACCCACTTGGCATGGGCAGGAAGGATGAGAAGCCTGGCTCCAAGATCCTTCCCCTCACCGTTGATTCCCAGGGAAATGTCGCATTCGATGCAATCGTGAAGCAGAACGAGAATGCCTCAAAGATTGTGTACTCCCAGCATAAAGACCTTGTCCCGAAGGTGGTGTCCGAAGAGGAGAAGCATGAAGAAGAGCTGGAGAAGGAGATTGAGGAGACTGCTGAGCGGACGAAGGCTGCTTTAGAGAAGATTGTTAATGTTAGGTTGAGCGCTGCACAGCCGAAGAATGTCCCTACCCAATCGTCAGAATCGAAGTTTATCAAGTACAAGCCCTCACAGCAGTCTGCAGCATTCAATTCAGGGGCGAAGGAGAGGATCATTCGGATGGTTGAGACGCCCGTGGACCCTCTTGAGCCCCCTAAGTTCAAGCACAAGAGGGTCCCAAAAGCATCTGGTTCCCCACCGGTGCCCGTCATGCATTCCCCGCCACGCCCAGTCACCGTGAAGGACCAGCAAGACTGGAAGATTCCACCTTGCATCTCGAATTGGAAGAACCCAAAAGGTTACACAATCCCCTTGGACAAGCGTCTGGCTGCTGATGGAAGGGGTCTTCAAGAGGTGCAGATCAATGATAATTTTGCGAAGCTCTCAGAAGCTTTGTATGTGGCAGAGCAGAAGGCTAGAGAGGCCGTTGCGATGAGATCGAAGATTCAGAAGGAGTTGATGCTGAAGGAGAAAGATAGAAAGGAGCAGGAGCTGCGTGCGCTGGCTCAGAAGGCACGGTCGGAGAGGACTGGCATCGCTCCAGCGCCTTCTGCCCCTCTACCTGCAGATAGAAATATGCTTGATGATGACATGAGAATGGAGTCCCACGAGCAGCGGAAGGAGTTGAGGGAGGACAGGGAAGAGCGGCTGCAGCGTGATAAGATTCGTGAGGAACGGAGGCGTGAGAGGGAGAGGGAGAGAAGGTTGGAAGCTAAGGAAGCTGCAATGGGGAAGAAGAGTAAGATCACGAGAGACAGGGACCGAGATATTAGCGAAAAGGTTGCTCTTGGTATGGCGAGCACTGGAGCTGGACGTCCTGGGGAGGTTATGTATGACCAGCGGCTGTTTAACCAGGACAAGGGAATGGAGTCTGGGTTTGCTACTGATGACCAGTACAACATATATGATAAGGGTCTTTTTACGGCTCAGCCTACACTTTCTACACTCTACAGGCCTAAGAAGGATGCTGATGCAGATATGTACGGAGGTGCTGATGAGCAGCTGGAGAAGATTATGAAGACTGATAGGTTCAAGCCCGACAAGGCTTTCACCGGTGCCTCTGAGAGGCCATCTGGTAGCAAGAGAGAGAGACCAGTAGAATTTGAAAAGCCAGAAGAGAATGATCCCTTCGGGTTGGATCAGTTCTTGACAGAGGTGAAGAAGGGTAAGAAGGCAATGGAAAAGATTGGTGGTGGAGGAACCATGAAAGCAAGCGCAGGGTCTTCACTGAGAGATGACTATGAGGGAGGAGGATCTGGAAGGACTCGCATTGCATTTGAAAGAGGACGTTGAGAACTGGACCAGGTTCGGATATACTTCTGAAGCACCTGATTCTTATGATAAAATTCCAATACTGAAGGTAAGCTTCCAATTCTCAGGTCCATGATTTGTTTTGGAACAGCATCTAGCCTTTCTACAGTTGTTATGTCCGAATGGTTGAAACTCTTCTAAATGTTTGAGCTGTTGTAGCTTTCTCTGATAAGACCATGGTCTTTGAACAATTGATGTATTACTTGTTCATGACTGAAAACTACATGTGCTGTCAACTTCTCTTTTGTTTTTATGCAGTAAGATTTTCTGTTTGTTAGCATCTTAAGAAAGATTTTCCTTTATTGATCTACTGTAAGAGAAGAAGAGAGAGCCTTGCGGAAACTAATATAGCTTCTTCCACAGTTTTGAGAAAGTGCCCATCGAAATAGATGTAAATCTAAATTGAACACGAGAATCGTTACCATAGATCACTAGAGCTTTGGTTAACTTATTCCTTTCTTTTTCTAGAAAATAGAAGCATGTCTCCAAACATCTTTTGTGTTGGTTCCCTCCTCACGTTCTCATTTGCTGCATCTTGAAGCAGCTTTAATGTCAGTTATTTCCTATTTTGGTTTCCATTAACCCAGTTCTTACTTGTGTTTCTAGTCTATTATCTACATCCTGCAATATATGCTGGAATCCACATTTTTCTGCGAGACCATGAAATGTTATTGCTGCATTCGGATACTGACATGTTATTTATAATCGAACATCTTTCTGGGCTGGTCTTTTGGAAATGCTCGCAGGTTGGTTGTTTTTATGTACCTATGTTTAAATTATGCTGTCCTGGGTTTTCACACTATGTACCGATCCCTGATATTTATCTTTTCCCAGAGCTCTCAGAAAGTGCATTTGTTTTTCTCCCCATTTTTTGCCAACAGTATATGTCTTACTGAAGAGGGAGTTAATCTGTGCATAAGATGAATGCCAATTTAAGTTCTTCAATTGAGCTGTCTTGGATTCTCTGCAGCCGATTCCACTTCCTATTTATTACACATGCTCTCCTGGCCTTAAATTGCATTATTGATCCATCAGATGGATTTATCATGCTTGATTGGATCCTCCTGAGAGTGGCATTAAAAGTTTAACTGCAGTGAATCATTGCTGATGGGAGCACTATTGTATGGTGACATCATTTTCTTATGCAGTTGAGTGAATTTGAAGACATTGTCTAAATGTGTAAGGGATAGAGCAAGGAAATCACAGACTGAAAAATTTCTGTAGTGGTCTAATCAAGTCAAAAGAAGCATCGTCAGATTTAGTAATTCTGAAGTTCTTCCTTTTGGGTAATCTGTGTTTAGTTGAATCTTCTTCTTAAACCCCAGACACATGGACCCAAAATTCATGTCAGTGTTTTGGAATCCATATAAGTTACTGAATATCAGCTTTAAAACTTTTTTATGCTATATTTGCATCTAAGATTTCTGAGAAGCTGTTAGGAATTTACACTTTGTATCCCATCATAACTATTTGAGAGGTTGACTAACGAGGTCATATGAAATAAGAGGATGATTTGCCCTCCCGCTTGTTCGTTCCGGTTCCTGTTATTTTTCTTCCCTCCATGTCTCTCACTGTCTTCTCTGCAATTAATTACCTAGCATGTCTGAATTCACCATCATCAATCCACTTCTGTTCAAAATGTTAAGTTATCGCAATTGGTGAGCGAGTTGTTATTGGACTTGATTATCATTCTCAAATATTATCTCTCTACCTAGTTGTAATGTAGAAGCTATAGAATGTTTGCTATTGTTGGTGCATTTGGTTCGGCAGTTGTTTTCCACTGGATGTTCTTGAGGATGGTGGAGTCTCTCATTACTCTTGAGTGTTTCATCATACACATTTTCGGGTATGCTACTTAAATTCTGTGTTTATTTTAACAAGATGATGTTAGTTTTATTTCGGCAATGGAGGAGATGCAGTCAACATTTTTTGGGCAATTTGAAACATGAAATCTGATGGCGCCGATCCCATTGTCGAACTCATGCTTCAGGGTTCACACTTTGATTCCTATATGGATTTTATTTGAACTATATTTTCAGACTCATGCATGCGTAAGTTGAACAAATCATCATAATCTTGAGTCCTTCCCTCAATAGGAGGACTCTTGAACAAATCCTCATAATCTTGTGATTATTTTGATTCCATGGAAATTATATCACAAGATCCATGATCCTAAGAGGAAGCTCTGTTAGGAACATGTGATCATGGAGGTTTTAAGCAGGAGCTCTGTTTAATGATTGGATCAAATCTGCAAATGAAGAACGCAAGAAAAAAAAAATTGAGGTGCAAATTTGCAGGGACCAGAGACACATGTTTATTTGACAGCCATAATCCGGCAATCTAACCAACTTCCATAAAATAGACTTAAAAGATCATGGAAAACCACCTCAGCAGTTCCGTTTTTTAGGAATCCAGCGGTCTGATTTGTTACTACACCTTATAGATTCCAGACCTCTGAATCTAGATTTTGGGCCACCATTTTAGCGCCGGAAAATTCTTGAATTCATAAAATCAGTCTTACTTATCTGCTCAAAAACTATTTAATCGAGTTAAAGAAGACCAATCAGATTTCCCATTGTTCAAATCTTGGGTTGATCCGATGGTCTGATCTGTCTCTCAGCCTCTCAGATTGTGGACCTCTAAATTTGGATTCTATAGACATTTATGAACACTTGACAGTACGCAAATTCATAAAATTGTTTTCACTTACCCGATCAAAAATTGTTTAATATAGTTAAGTAAAACCTATTAAACATCTCATTGTTTAAATCTTGGATCTGATGGGCATGTGAACCTATAGATTTCTGTTGATTTGATCCAACTGAATCCTACCATTACTCAAGCTTCTTATGTTTAATTATCAAGCCGATCGTTACACTGATACCGATCATTATTTAACAACCATCGAGATATAGCTCACCATAATTTATAACTGCTGCCTGACAGAAATAGATACTTCTTTAGATGATAATTCATCACTTTTTAGAAGTACAGTGGATGATCAATTTTAATAATCCAAAAGACAGATTTTGAGCAGATTGAAATTTTACGGCAATAAAATGTTGGATTCGGCTGCAACATTGCATAAATTGCGCCCAATAGGTTTAGATTATTATTGGGTTTAAGAACGAATCAATTGCTGGAAGATGCTCTCGGTGGAAAGTGTGTTTTCCTTTTTTTTTTTTTTTTTTGTGTGTGTGTGTGTGTGTGTGTGTGTAACAGTGGATCAAAGCTTCCACCGGCTTCATTAAGATGGTGAAGAGGATAGAGAGATTGATGATATTACCGTACAGAGGAGCTCAAGGTGCTCGGAGCACTTTGGGATATTTTGTATTTCAATTTTATTGGATGTATTCGTACTCGTAATGTATGAAATGTCTGTTTTTAGTGCCAAAAAAAAAAAGAAAAAAAAAAAGAAAGAGGCTCAAGGTAAAAGTAACAAAATGTTCTCACTAGAGAATAGATGTAAATGGAGACATGGCATCAAGCAGTTATCGACGTGGGAGAGCTTGGAGGCGCATGGTGCCGGTGCATGCTTCTTAGACAGTAGAAAAAAAGATCATTCATCAAAGAGCCTCAATGCTCTGAGCTAGCTGTGCTGTTCTTTGGAGGCTTTTGTGAGGGAAGCTCTTGTTGGTCCTTTCTTTCTTTCTTTCTTTCCTTCTTGCCAAATGGACCAGCTAGTTCTAAGGATGGCGGGTTTTGATTAGAGAAACTATGTAAGTCCTGTTACAAGAACCTGAGGGTTGGTTTGGTTGGGGTATATCATATTATAGGATAATCTAACATTTCGTGAAAATCGTTTATCTTAAAAAATTATTGCAGAGGAAAATAAATTTTACAAAATTTGGTTGATGGAAAAATTACTCCAAAAATAGAATTGAAAAAAGTTTACTATATTTGGCTAGAAGTAATCTTATATAAAAATATTGCCAAATTCTCTTGAATAAATAATTCAAAAAATAATAATATTTTTTCTCAGTCTATTTGTTGTAGGAGCGAGAGTGCGCAAGATAATATCAGACCAGATATATTTTCATATCCAAAATTATTCAGATATAATGAAAATTTGAGCATCTGACTAATATCTATTAAAAAAATGGATATGGATATTGATAGACAACTTCCTGATCCATATTCGAATATCTGATTCTATTTGGATATGTGAGCATTTTGATATGTTATTAACTTAATTTACTATCTACTTAGTAATATCTTTAATTTTATAATCATAAAGTTTAATTATTCGAATTATTTAAAATAAATATAGATATGATTTTTTTTTACATCCGATTAATATCCAATCTTGTTTCAGCCCTAATTTGTTGGCCATTTATAGTCTGCTTACATAAATGCTGTGAATATTGGCAAATATTAAAATATATTTGCATAAATTAATAAATATCTTTTAATTAATTATACATATACTAAGAAATGCATTTCTTATTATAAATAAACTTTAGCATGCTTTGGTACATCAGTAAATATATTGTTGTTAATAAATCCTATGATTTATTTATTAATATATATTCATATATTAAATATATTATTATTTATAAATCTTATTAATCAATATTTTAATATATTTATAAATATTAATATGATATTAATATAGTTAGTATTAATTATATAATATAATTAATATAGTATTAATATAATATAAGTGAGGATATTTCTGTCAAGAAATAATAATTTTAAATTACCTTTATTCGGCAACTCGGCGTATGAAAACAAATACTACGTCCTTAGAGGTATCTGTTTTACCTTCTCTCTCAAGAAAATATATGATTCAAAAGTAAATTAATATTGGAAAGATTCCCTGGATCACTTACACATATTCCTAGGGTGAATTGGTAAAATTATCAATTCGCCTTTTGCTTGGAGATGAGGTAAATTACCTATATGTCTAATAAAATTGACATATAGGTATAACCCAAAAATAATTATAAATCATGAACTATTGCCAAAAGGCATATCATTATATTTGCTTCCATGATATCCAAAGCACAAAAAATGCGTAAAGGGAATTCGATTGTTTCATATCTTTGTATATCTTGCATATTTGTATTTTTTATACTATTTGATTGATTTCCAACCAGTTTAGTCTAACGTAGCTTACATAAATGGTTGGAATTAGCTAGGATATGACAGAAACTTAGAGAATATGGCTTCCACGTTCGCTTAACAGCATAACATTCTGTTAATATTCTTGGTCTACACGAGGTGGAGTCATATTTCTTGATCCAACTTTCATGTCATTCACATAAGAGGTCTTGTTGATACATGATATAAAGGTGTGCCCCATTAATGTTTTGCAATTGTTATCTGCTTAATTATGCTCAATCTGTGTACGCTTGAAACTAGAGTCAATAATGGAAGAGAATGAGTTTGGATGTAAATATTGCATCGTTAGCAATGTTTAAACTTTACTTGAAAAAATACTCTTCTTCAACGGAAACTCTTCTAGAAACTGAAGACTCCTATGGAATTGGTCCTATGAAGGAGTTTGTGGAATAGAAACAGATGATTGAAGATTAATTATTAGCAGTATTGCTGTTGAATCTGAATTGAGATCGGAGCCTAGCTCAGATGACCCTAAAGTTAGCAGGAATCGAGTTGAACCGACTAGCCGAGGTGTGGGGATGGCATGCAAAAAGTCTATTTGCTGGAGAGTTTCCGGTGAAAACCTTCCGATGTGTAAATTAGAATAGAGAAACAACAATATAGAAAGAAAAGCTTTCAGTAGAGTCGAATTCTCTATGAATGATATTGCATACTTGAGCCCCCTTGGACCACCCCTTTATATAGGAAAGTCTATTTTATCATTTACCTAGGTTGATGTGATGCGCACCGGTCGCCAAGCAACGACCAATCATATGTTTACGTCCTAGACATTATTTCGCATAGGCGGCGTACTGACCGCGTGCCAAATGCAGATGCCAGTTGCCAGAACTGTCAGTCCTTATCGGTACATATCGATTGTCTCCTCGGTTAGCCGGCTCGTCGGCTAGGGTTGAAGTCGCTCATCTCGGTTTTTATTCAAGGTCAAGGTCCGGTTTGAGGTTGAAGTGTCTAAATATTTTTTCCATCAAGTAGAATTTGTAAATAAGTATATGTTAAAAAAAAAGTGAACAAGAAAAAGAATTAGTAATAATGGCACCTCAAAAATAATGACAAGAACACTAATATTATTAATAGTTATAAAATGGGTCTATCTCTCTCTCATTACAATTTTTTTTTTATACATTGGCAGCTCACACTAGTCTCGCGTGAGCACTACCATCTAAGTCAAAGGACAAAATACCATACTACCATCTAAGTCAAAGGACAAAATACCATACTACCATCTAAGTCAAAGAATAAAATACTATAGTACCATCTAAGTCAAAAGATAAAATACTATATAAAGGTGGAAAAACAAATATGGGGCGACTTGGAGGTGCCATCGTACTCAAGTAATGAATACAAAGGCAAGAGAGACTTGGATTGGTCTAAGGCTTGCGTACTCGTGTATCTTACACTGAGAATAGATGAGATTCCATAGAAGATGCCAAAACTTGACATTTTACTCTACGTCTAAAGCTTCCAGTTACGGTGAGTTTTTGAGCTAAACAGGCTTTGATTGGAGCTTGCTGTGACGATTGATGGTGATTGCATGGAAGGGATGTGGTATTTGAAAATTGCTGCACACTCATAAACCTCCAAGGACATGTAAGCAGAGTGAAACAGAGGAGGAAAACAACTAGGCCGGTGGATAGGTAGAGA
This sequence comes from Phoenix dactylifera, assembly GCF_051530095.1. Classification (NCBI taxonomy): domain Eukaryota; kingdom Viridiplantae; phylum Streptophyta; class Magnoliopsida; order Arecales; family Arecaceae; genus Phoenix; species Phoenix dactylifera. Next base: position 19,719,515 of record NC_143204.1, read on the forward strand.
AGAGGCAATGGCTAGGGAAATAGGCTATGTGGGCAAAGATCATTGGGATGAGGAAATAAGAGCAAGTAGTTTTGGCATCAAAGGCGAGGTGGATGTTTGAGTGAGAGAGAAGAAAGGAAAGTCGCCTCCATCTATGATGTCTAAAGGCATGGCTCAGGTGGCGAACATCCTGAACCTAGATGTTGAATTTTTTGGTGTCTTTTTAAATCAAACATCAAGTCATACGATTTTTCTCACTGTCTGGATGTGTCTCTCATAGTTGTGGGTAAAAATTCTCCCTTCCACAACAAGTAGTCAATGCTCAGTATCATTGGGAAATTTTATCTGAAGTTCTACAGGAAGAACAGCTCATCATGAGAAAAAGAAATTTTCATCTTATGTAATCACACTAGTTAGTGTTTGCCCCTTGCTATCTTTTTTTTTTTTTTTTTCAGCTGTATTTGTTTCTGGTCCTGCTTTTTAGTTCTTCTCCCTATAGAGGGTGGAATACCACCACCTTTTTTCTTGAAAAATATGGAATACCCACCTTGCATTTGATTTCAAAAAAATCTTGACCAACTGGTCTAAATTGAGTCTTATTTTTTTTTCTAGCAATCTATTTCTTATGCACAAGATGCTATGAAAGAGCATCTTGGTTTCATTGGCTTTATTCTAAGCTTATCAGCTACATCCTCAATTATCAGTTCATTTGGTGCAGTAGAGTTCAGAGACCATTATAATGGCTTTACCGGCATCTTTTGACCATTGATTGGCTGGTGACATCAATGAGAGTATCTGAAAAGATTTGAAATCAGTGGATCGATAGGATAACAACAATTGAAAATATTGACCAGCTTGTTTGACTACCTCTCTGAAAAGATTGAAGAGATTGGTGCTTGTGACATTGAAACTCAAGCACAGAACTTTTATATGTTGGCCGTGGTACTCTTTCGTAATCAATCGACTCAAATATCTTAGATGGTTGCTTGTCAGCAAATAAAGCTCAGAGAAAATTTCTCTAAGAGAATAAATTAAAAAAGTCAGCGACATAGATCTTTTGCTGAATTTAGAAGCATTATTTGCACAAACTTGGCATCAAAGTCCTTAGCCCACATGCCAGATTTAGCAGCACAAAGTTAAGTATGATACCAGACCTGAAATTGCCTTTCAATTTTAGGTTTAATCTCTGTGTGTATTTGTTTCACTTAGATAAATTTAAATTCTTTCAACTACCATAGAAGGGACTGCAGATTTGGGAACAGATGTTTCATAAGCTGAAGATCTTAGGTTCCCTGTTTTAAGTCATAGCTTGCTTGGCTTACTACTAACCAAGATAGAGATCCAGAACTAGATTCATCTCGCATCTCTGAAATTTGAGATAATTTGATTTTGACATGCCAGCCCATAGAATCCGAAAAATTCTTAACCATGCTTAATAAGATTTTATCCCAAGTAAATGGTAGAATTACTTTGAAAATTTACCAGCAACCCAGCTAGCACCTTCAAATTCGAGTGCTACGAGAACCAGATATATCATAAAGCACACGCAGTTCTACCAAACAAATGAGATTATCGGGTGCTGATACAGAAGACACATCCATCCTTTTTTAATGCTAACAGGTGCATAATACGATTCATATAGGACCTTCTTATGGGGATAGTCTTGTCGACAACTTAATGGTTAACATTGTGTCTGAGCTCTTGATCCCACTCCTGTCTAGTATGTAAGGGTCCAAATGGACTAGAGAGAATCATTGAACATAAAGCATGTTTGGTTGAAAAAGTTTGGGCTCTAGAATGGAAATGGAAATAAGTGACTTCTATTTTATTTATTTTTTTGGTACAACGGCGGCTCACATCCTACGGGTGTGGATACGGCCAACAAAATTTGAAAATAATAAAGCAGAAAGAGACTCCGGCACTGTGTTCTTTAGGGATAAGAAATTAAATAGAAGAAGAAAATTCGATTTTCACTAAAAAGCTATTATGTGGCACATGCCGTCACTAGGGAGACCTCAGTCGACGCTCCCCACCAAAAATTTTTTGTGACTTTTAGTCCAACTGGACTGGGAGAACAACAGTCAGGTGCACCCATTGGACGCTGGAGCCAATGCTCGCGCTCCCTCCAAACAAAGCCTTCAGAATGGTGAGCCGCATAGGAAACGTCCCAATCAGCTGCACAATTCGCTTCCCTGAAGACGTGTGTAGCCTGATGGGTGTCACACGCCTGCAAGAGTCTGCGAATGTCCAGAAGCAGCAGCATGCCCTCACCTGCACGACCCCGACCCCTGATCCAGTCAATCACAGTGGCCGAGTCGCCCTCAAGGATAATCTGGTCTGCACTAAGTGTCCGTCTCGCATAGAATATGCCCTCCCAGGCGGCTCGGAGCTCAACACACACCACCGACGAATCGAAAATCCGTTGTCCCCCGTCGCCACTAGTATGGAATCATGATCTCGAATGACGAAGCCTACACCTTCGCCTCTCCTTTCAGTGGCCTTATTGCCATCAAAATTCACCTTCAGGAAACCAGGAGGTGGGGGCACCCAGGATACGAAAACATATCTGAACGCTACAAGAGCAGAAGGCATACCCCAGATGTCCCTGGCCAACTCGATAGATGAACTCACATCAGTGCTAAGGAACTCCTTCGCATGCAGTAATGCTCTGGCCACCACCGCCCACGGGGGCGTGCTGCGACCCTCAAAGACTCGTGCATTCCTGTCCAACCAGGAATGGTAGGCCAGGTAGGCAACACGAGTCCCTTTCTCCTCCACCCCAGGCCCTGACCCCGGGACCTCCAGGAAGCGCAGGAACTCAACAATGGACGACCACCTCTGCCCCGTATCATAGGAGAGCCCCGCACACCTCCAGATCTGACTGGCCCGCGGGCACTCAACTAGCACATGATAGATGGACTTCTCCACCTCTGGACATACTCCACAATCTGCAACTATCCGCACTCCCCGCCGCGCCAGAACACTCCTAGTGGGTAGACAGCCCCATGTTACCTTCCACAAGAATAGTGCGACGTACGGATAAACATGTAGTCTCCAGATCCAGCAACCATCAAACTGTCGGGCCACCGCTCCTCTCCTACTTCTATTTTAGCTGTTTGGTTTGAGAGGAGGAAGGATGGAACAAGAATGGGCCAATTTGAAGTAGCAATCAAGTCAGGTCGGGTTGGATGCGAGTTAGATTAAAAATTCATCGATCCAAATTCAAACTGTTTATTAAACATGTCAAAATTTTTAATCTAAATTTGACTTTTTTTATTAAACAGGTAACCCAACTTGACCTATATAACCCACTTATTAATAGGGTTAAACGAGTTTTTAACGGGTTAAATGGTTTAAACATGTTAAATAGGTTAAGCAGATCGGGTTAAGCAGGTCAGAAACAAGCAGAAACAAGTTAAGTAGATTTTGAAATAGGTTAAACGGGTTGGATCATAATTTCACCCAATTATTAAACGGATCAAAACAGATTAAACAAGTCAAATGTTTAAACCTGAACCCAACTCATTTAATAGACATGTTGAATCATTTACGACCCAAACACATTTATGTCAAACCCAAACCTACTTCAAGTGGGTCGTTCGTGGGTCGGATTGGCGGATTGGGTCATAAATTGCCACTCTCAGCGCCAATCCCCCAAAACCCAATCTCTATTTTTTCTCTAGTATTCAAATTCCATTCCAATTCCAATTCCAATCACGAACCAAATATATTAGGGATATGGCCCATCTAATTTTCATTCCAATCTATTCCGATCTGATTCCGGTCACGAACCAAACGCATCCTTAATTCATTCTTCCAATTTCTAACAAAGTTGCCTACCCTCCTATTCAGTAGACCAGTTCATGAAAGAATGCAACTTTGGTTCCACACCCACACCAAACCGAGCACCACCTTTTTTTTTTTTTTGGTGGTTTGGCTGCTCAAGCAGTTCTCACATGAGCACATCCAGCTACATCACTAACAAGAATACTAGTAAAGTCAGTCGGAACTAGAACTTACCGGATCCATAGAAACTCTCCTGAATGCTGCGCAGCGAAGGAGGCGACCCAATCAGCTGCAAGCACCACCTTTGCAGTCTGCCACAGTGAAGCAGTTACATACTCAATACTTTCCATTGTTTCATAAATTTGTTCATTTTCATTTGGACCTGGGTAATCAGTAAATGGCACTAAAGATATTCTCATTGTTTTCACCTCAGTTGTGCTGCCAACTAAATGGACACATTGAGATGCACACATGAAGGGATTTACATTAGAAAGCTAGACTGATAGTTCCCTATCCTGATTCCCCACCCCAGTTGGCCAGAATGCAAAACGCAAATCCTTTGGATAAACTGCAATGGATGGGTCATTTTAGTTTCCTTGGGAAGAAGGATACTCAAAGATAAGCACCAAAAATAAGCTCTGGTAGTCATCCTCCTCGCGGTCATGGAAGGTAGTATTTAACATCTTGGAAGCATAGAGCAATGGAAACCAAAGGATAATGTGAAATCAATGCATCACCCTGTTATAGGATGTAAAGATCCTCAGTTCAGACTTTCATTCAAATCAGCTATTTCTTTAAAATAGCTATTCAAATCAGCTATTTCTTTAAAAGGTCTTAAATCTAAATCAAGGAAGCAAAAATTCTTTGACAGCATCCATACTTGTAATCTATTGAATGAATATAAGTAGGAAGAGGGGGAAAAACCCAAAGAGGCGAACTTTATCATGTAAGCTTTAGAATCCATGGCATATCATCAGGGTTCAGGGATTTGGTGAATGCCATTAATAGAAGTGGAGTCAAGTCCATTTAAGCCTTAACTGGCCACATATGATAGATGCAGCGGACCTGCCCACCAATCTGTGCAGAAGAAACAATGGCTTGCGGTCCAAAATATGCACTAATCTGATGATATTGATGTCAATCAATGAAATGTTCCTTTCTTTTGTGGACCATAACCTAACTTATGCTGACCATATGAATGGAAGAGTCGTGAGTTGCTAAAATCTTGAGGCTGTGGCATGCCCACGCCTCCAAGACCAAATCATTAGTAGGGCCTAGGCATATAATTGTTTGCACCGGACTACAGCAGATAAATGAGTTCAATACTTTGTGGCCAGTGCATTCATTGGAGCAATGAAACAGTGATACATGAAGAAGAAACGTGAGAAGGACAAACACTTTACTCCTACAGAAACTGTCTCCATGTGGCCACACAGTCAAAGAACCAGACGAAATGAACTAATGAAGCATACAGAGATGAATCTACCACAAATCCTACAATCAACAAAGAAAATTTTCAAGATTCAAATTTCACCTCAAGATTCGAACACCGCTCCTTGATGCCAAGTGATGATGCACCTGTATTGGAGAAGCCACAATGAAGTTATTGTTTGAGACTTCCATGCACCACCTACCATCTAAACCCCACTTGGACTGGCTCAGCATATCGGGGAGCAGCCTTGCTCCATGAAACTCTAATTAAGGTAGATAAGTATCAATAATGACCTACTGATACAACATGACATCAAGTTCTCTTTCTTCTTCCACTTCATCGAATATCTGGATGTTCAACTGGAACAAATAGATGCACTGAAACAATGACACAGTTGCTTATGAACTCTCTGAGGGGACTGGAACAAGAAAATAAACGCAGGAGCTATCATGTCTACGTTGTGTGGAGCCTATGAACTCTCTGAGGGGATATGAAGACCACCCTGCCCGATTCAAAAATAAGCTCTTCGGCTGTCCCACAAAGAAATGGCAAAAATTTTCTTCCTCTCGACGGTCATATGGAAAGGAGCACTTCTACAAGATCTCCACAAAAGATGGTGCATCATTCCTTGACCCTGCTAGAGATCGGTACATGTATAACTTCTGGACCCCCTCATCGTCATCATCTTCATCTCTGTCCCTGATGACTTCTACCACCAAGCGAGGCAGCCTCTGCGCCACCTCCTTGCAGCCCCTCAGCGACAGCTTGCATGAAGACATCCACACGAACCTCATGTTGTAGTAACGGTGAAGCCCTGAGAGCAGGGCTGAATCCCCGAACGGGCTGTCCCTGATCTCGAGCTTCTGCAATTGGGTGCACCCTTCCAAAACATACCTCAGTCCCAAGTCGGTGTCCCCCGCAAAGGCAACAGAAAGAGTCCTCACCAACTTGCCATACTTCCCAATGTAAGCAAATGCCTTGTCAGTGAGCAATCCAGAGATAGCGAGCCTCCGAAGCTTCTTGCAGTTCTTTACTATAGCCCCAAATCCTTCATCCATTGGCTCTCCGGTACGGTGATCGGGGCGGCGGCGTCCCATGATGCAGAGGCGGAACACCACGAGGTCCTGGCAATTCTTGGACATGGTAACGACGGCCGCGTTGGTCATCTGCTGGCAGAAGTAAAGAATGGAACGGAGCTTCCGACAGCCTTGAGAGATTGCAACAAGGCCGACGTTCGAGACAAACCCCTCGGAGTCCTCCGTTGGATCCAAAGGAAACACCCGCAGCTCCCGGAGGTCCTTGCACGTCGCTGCCACCGCCTGAAGCCCTTCGTCTCGCACCGCATCAAGCACCTGAAGCACAACCACCAGAGACCAAAATTTGAATGCGAAGTCCCGAGACAATGAATCGAGGACAAGATGAGCTGGAAATGTGATCGGTACCCAGAAATTCTGAAGATTGTGGCAGTGGCGGATCACTGGCTTGAGCTCCTCGGCGGTGATATTCGCAAAGCTGAAGTTGAGGGAGGTGAGGTTGGCACAGACGGGGTAGATGGCCGGGAGGCAGTGCGGCGCCACATCACGAAAGCCTGAGAGGCAAACAAGTGACTTGAAGGCGGCAAAGGTCCTTGCCAGATCCACCACGCTGCACCCTCCTCCTTGCAGGAGTGGGGCGGCGGCGGATCCGAAGGACCCAGTGCCAAGGTGGGTGAGCTGGGGAGCCCGCGCCATGAGGCGGCAGAGCTGCTCCACCGAAACGTGGTGGTTCACCCGCAGCCGCCGGAGGGCGGGGGAGCGGGCGACGAGCGCCTCCAGGGCCTCGAAATTGACAGCACTGCCAACACAATCGAACCCAAGCGACTCCAAGCTGGTCGTCGTCTCCGGGAACCTCGAAACCCAGTCCACCGTCTCATCCTCCTCGCCCTCCAAGTAGTCCTCTATCAGATCGAGCACTCGGAGATGCCTGAGAACGAGTTAGGGTTTGGCGTTCTGATCGGTGATATATGTTATTCAGCAATGGATGATTGGATCGGAGAGGGGATTGGAAAAGTTTTACCTGCACTTCTCGGCAATGACGGCGAGGCCGGCGGTGCTGAAACCTTCGCAGCAAATAAGGGAGAGTTCCTTGAAATTAGGGAAGGAGTGGGCAAGGAGGGAGAGGTCGCTATCAGCGACGGACATCCTCTTGAGGCAGAGCTTCTCGAGCCAGGGGTAGGCGGCGGCCATGGCGGAGACCCATGGCTGGAAGTGGGCGCCCCAGTTGTTGGGGACCAGGTTGAAGTCCGCGAAGCGGGGCTTCCCCTTGAGGACCACCGCCCGGATGCGGCGGAACCGCTCCGTGGCCCGGCGAGGGGAAACGGCGTAGCAGTTGCCGATGAAGAGCTCGCGCCGGGTCTGGGCCTCCGCCCGGTACCAAGGAAGGCACACCAGGGACGCCGCGTTCCGGTCCTGAGGCGAGCTCAGGAACTGGAGAACGTTCTCGAGAACGTTCTCCAGCACCTGGTCGGAGAAGGGCACAGGAGTGTCCGTACCACCGTCCCCGGCGCCGTCTCCGCCGCCCGCTCCGCCTCGTCCCCCGTCCTCGTCCTCGGACATGTCGGACCGCTCCCCTCTCATCAGAAAAGTGAAGAGGGGATTTATGGGAGGAGAAGAAGAAGAAGGGAGAAAGGGGTAGTAGTAATAATTAAAATTTTGAATCTCCGAGATGAGAATATGGTCATGTGAAAAATTAATTAATTAAATATCAAATTAATTAATTTTGAATCTAGATTAGATATCTTTCCTATATGGATCAGATTTGGATCCGAAACTAACAAATTATATTTTTATAATCTACCTCGGTAATTTTATCCAATTTTTAGGGATGGCTTTATATTATCGATCATCATTCTATATTGTTAATTATAATTTAAATATTATTTTTTTTTTCTAGTGATAGCTTTATATTGTCGCGTCCTGTATTGTTAATTATAATTTATATATAATTGTCTTTTTTTAAGGGAATTTATATATGATTGTCATTAAGGTTATGTAAAGTGAGTTGGTGATAAAACATATTTAATTACTATTTTTTTACAATATTTTTATAATATAATCATATAGTCCAATGATGTATGTTTCTCTTGGTTTATGTGTGAATTATTCTTAACTCTGTGTAATCCATAATACTTGATCCTATCCAACTTGAATAAAAGATTCAATTTCTAAACTCTATTTAGATATGGATTCGATTGGATTGAGTCAATCGGCGAATCGTCTATCCAACCCGATGTACTTTTTTTACAGCCCTTGTTAAAAATAATAAATTTCTATCTGAAGAATGAATTTTTATGTAGAATAACCATTTTTATTCCATTTTTTTGTGCTTGGATAAATCAAAGTTAAAAATATAATTAAAAATAAATAAATAAATAAATACATGGTTGGGTGAATAGAGAATTTTAGAATGTTTGGAGATTTATGCAGATAACGATCCATAGTTGATGTTACGAAGGATGATCAATTGTATTAAAGGTATGGTTCGAAACCCGCATTAAGCACTAACGGCAGACCTGTTTTTGCTAAGGTTACGATTAGAGCTGCAAATAGGTCGGATCGGGTCAGATCCTAAGTAATTTCGAGCCGACTTGGTTTCTTGTTCGACTTTTAATTTTGGACTCAGATCTGATCTGGTTGAAAATTGGGTCGAATTGGGTCGGGTCCATGCTGACCCGACGGGTCATTCGGATCGGGTCGGATTCGGGTCCAGATCTATGTATTTTTATATTCAAAGTACCACTATATAATAGCAAATAACATCAAGCTAAAAAAATGAATTGAGTCGGATTTGAATTCGGGTCGAGATTGACCTGACCTGACCCAAAAAATAGAATAGATCGGATCCCATCCAGCCCCGCGGTTCTAAAATTTGGATCGGTCGGATTTTATGCGGGTCGGGTCACTGCTAGACCCGCCCCATTTGCAGCCCTAGCCCTAGTTACGGCAGACCTTCGTAGCTTGCAAATGTCCGAGCATGAAAATTCAAAATTTAAGTTGTTTTGGCGCTGCGGATTTGTCAACCGGTATCCTTCTTTCCTAAATAAACGTGGTCCAACGGAGAGCGAAATCCTGACCCCTTTCCGGAGGAAGCCACCGCCCGCGTTGGAACCTCGGCAACCTCGTCGTCTTCGATTCGACCGACAGGACGAAGCGATTTGACCCCCGATTTATAAATCCCTCCTTCCGCTTCTATGGATCCGCATGTCGATCTCCCCGACGAGAAGAAATCCGATGCCTGACATCCGCCGGACGTCGGCGCCCCTCCGCCGCCTCCCCCGTCTTCCACGCAATCCCATCCGTCTGATCCTTCACCGACGGCGCAGAAATCCGTCAACTGGAGTAGCGATCACGCCAGCGATGGCCCTCCCTCTGCAGCCGGCCCCGCCGCCGCCGTCGCCACCAAGATGCCGCCGGAATCCAATCCTTACGTCACTCCTTCCCCCGCCCCCTCCTCTTCCACCATGAGTATCCCATCTTCCCTTCCTTTCTTTATTTCTTTAATTTGACTTCAGTTTGAAGAATATTGTTTTTGCTCCATTTTGATCTTGATTGTTCGAGAAAAGGCTGGTAGGATCGTGAATTTATTTTTATAAATGGGAATTTAATGGGTAGATACGATGGAGACGGTGCGCAATGTGTTCCCGAGTTGGGGGAAGAAGATTGGAGAAGCGGCGAAGAGGGCCGAGGATCTGTCAAAGAATACTTGGCAGCATCGTGAGTATGAGATTTAGATGAATCACCTAACCAAAATTCTTCTTCTGCTGCAGCTGCTGCTTCTCGTTTTTCAAATGGTGACATGTTTATTATTATCGTTTAGTATCATTCATGGGAAATGGTCTAGGATATAATTCCTAGAACTATTCCTCTTAATATGCATGTATGGATTAGTTGCATTAGTATGGATTAGTTGGATGCCCGTAGGAGTTAGGATAGAATGTTTGTAAGCTTAAGCTCGAAAATTATGACCAGTCATCTCTAAGTTTTGTTCAAAATGTTTAAATAATTTGATTATGTTTGATGAAGAATTGTGGAAATATTAGATCAATTCAAGAGTAGGGAAGAAAAAGAAGCAAACAGTAGCAATAACTGCTGCTGGAATTATATGTATCTCAGAGGATGGTGAGTTATGGATGAAGAAGTTTGCTAAAGCTGATTACGAATTGAACTTTCTCTTTCCTTGGAAATAGGACAACCACTTGCTGCTATTGGAGGGTTAATTGGGGATTTTCAGTGGCAGTGATGCTACTGTTTTTTCTTCAATTTTATCAATGCCTTCAAATTTAAGATTTTCTTGATATTTTCTTTTGAGTCCCCTATTTGCTATGAAAAATATATGTTTTTTTTTAAATTCTAAACTACGTTACTTTTTCATAATTTCTGATTTCTTTGGTGAGTGGATCCTTCCATGCCTTGGAAGTTTGAGGTTTCCTCCTCTTTTTTCTTTTTTTTTGGAGTGCGGTAATCACTTTCAAACTCTCTTACAAATTTGATGTCATATGCTTTTTTCCCCTTAAAATTTAGGGTTTACTTTCCAAGAATTTCTACTGTTCATCTTGATTTTGAGATGTATTGCATTCTGCACCTTTTCAAATCCAAGTTGTTGTTTCAAATCCTAAAACCTTACTGTATTTGCAAAGATTATTTTTTTTTTGGGTATATCAAAATTTTGTATTAATATTAAGCTTGTCTGAATGTTTTAAATCTCAAGTTTATTTTTAAAACTCAGTGTTTCTTTTGAAATTCTGGAATCTACAGTTGGCTTCCGTTTTTTAATATTGTGTTAGACCTTGCAATCTTGATTAGTTGCAAATGTTTCAACCTTTTTCTTGTTTTCTTAAGAATTTTGTGTTTATGTTAATTTGAATTTATGTTTTGGGTTATGGTGGAGATTATGATCATATGGAATTTAAAGATGACATTTTTGTGCTTGCATTTATGAGTTTCAACTTGAAGTTTTGTTCCCATTAGAACCTTTTTATATGTTTTCATCAGATCTTTCCAAAGTAGCATGACTGAAACTCTATTAAACCCGAAAAAGAACGCGGTGTAAAAGCTAAGTGGACCCTAGCCAGGTGGTGTAGTGGCCTGTTACAAAATGTCAATAAGAATATGATTGGTTGAGGGAAAATTTTAAAGTCATTTATTTTAGTGGAACTTAAATTCTTTGATCATGGTAGAGGTTTACTTGTTGAGTTGTGTAGCTTGCTTCACTATCAAATGATCTTTTTATTAGACTATAGTGGACCTATACAGTGAAAGAGGACTAAGTGATTAGGAGTTGCTTAATGGATCTAATGATTGTTGAAGTGACACCAACACTGCATTAATTTGTGTTTGTTGTTTGTTTCATATAGTTAACAATTGGATGTTCTATCAAATTTGTAGCTTGTGATATGTTTTTAGTTATGCTTTGTTCAATTATATGGTTTCTTTTAAGGATGGTCCAATGTCGGTGTTACTTTTAATCAACTATTGATGCAAGACAACCCTATGGAATCCAATATCAATACCACATGCAAGTGATGGTTTTCCTTAAACTCTATGAGGATGCAAGCCTAAACCAAAAATAATGTGATGGCAAGTTAACGAACCTGAAAATTAAAATATGTAACATTTGCATCTAGAACATAAACTACATGCAGAAATGAACTATGTAAGTGCTTCCATGCATGCAAGATGCTGAAACAAACATAGGTTTATAGACTCTAAGCCATAACAAAACAAATTGTTGCAAACAGAGGTAACAAAAATTACCTAATCATTTGAGGCATGTCATGCAATGGATCTACATTCACACAATTGAATTGCTGTGGTTGCTATTAGGAATCAGCCACATTCATTCCCTATATTCTGCACTGTGTACAAATGCCAGTGAATCCAATCTCTTTGTGAACAATTGGTAGGATTGATGCTTAAGAAACCTTTCCAAATCAGGATTAGGCTTTGGAAATGGGGAAACCAAATGCTGGATTACAGAACTGTTTATTTTCAGATCTGAAACACAAAATCAGCAACAGGAAAGAACCAACAGCTGATTTTGGAATTGTGTTCAGGGATCAGGAAAACTTCTGCACAACAGAAATCAACTTAGCCAAGATGACCTGTTAGAAATCCAGATTGCTCCTTGAGGAAGGCCCATTTGGTGGTTGCTAACAGGTGCTACATTAGGTTCTCTTGTGGCTGCTTAGTGAAAGGATTTTGGCAGTGGAAGAACAGCCCCAAAGAAAAGAGAAACAGAAACAGATGCAAGAAAGAATGAAGGAAAGTTATGGAAGAAGAGGGGCGATCTCGTGGCGGCTTGATAGGGACTTGCTCCTGAGGGCCTCACACCTGATTTTCCATGCCTGACACGTAGAAGACAAGAAGCTAGATTTATTCATTTATTGGAAAGCAAACACGTACATCATCATCATTGCATCAAAGTATATAACCGGAACAAAGTTTTAAACCTGTACTGGAGTTGTGGGGTCCAATGTTGATGGATCCAAGTTAAACTTCTAGTTTTGCGCATAGAAATTCTTGGAGTTGTGACAGATTATGAAACCTATGATAGAGCTAGTTTTGCGGAGATTGGATAGCAGTTGGTTAGGGGAAAATGTAGATAATTGTTGCTTTTTCTTTCCCTTCTTTTTTTCTGATAACTGGAAATGGGTGAGATGAGCAGGGCACTTCTCAGCAGTAACTATTGAAACTAGATCAGATAAAAGAGTTTGCGGTGAAGTGATTACGGAAGATCTATGGATGAATGGATGATAAGAATGCCACAACCATGGTAGAAGCAAGTGACAAATTCAGCTTACCTGTTCTTCTTTAGAACCTTCCTCATATGCTGCTGTACCTAAAAATCTTATATTCATAATCAAAAAGTAATAGCCATAGGACATTTTTCCACAGTTTTAGAAAGTAACACAAGATTCTCTCACTTGTTATATTCTGAAGTCATTAAGAGAAATTTCATAACGATTGTGCAGAATTTAATGGAAAAATGTGTGATATGTTATGATTACATTGTATCTCCTGTGCTTGATGGAAGAGTGGACCACAAGCCACAACTTTTAGGGAAAGAAAGCAAACAAACAGTGACTTCCAAAATGCTAATGTATGATGGAGTTCATGCATGTTTTATAGTATATAATTTGAAAAGACCCAGCCTTTGTTTGATTGGTCATTCTAACTAGAAATTTCTCTATATGACAAGTCAACTTTACTTGTTTATTTATTTATAATTTTTATTCTATTTATTTCCTTTGCTGAATAGGCTGCACTTGTTATGCTCTTTATACAACCTTAACTGTTCATCATTGAATTAATTTCTTTATAATATCTTAAGGAGTTTGGGTATCTTAAGTTCACAATATGTTATATTCTCCTTTACCCAGTGAAAACAGGACCTAGTTTTGCTGAAGCTGCCATGGGGAGGATTGCTCAAGGAACCAAGGTCATAGAAGAAGGTGGTTATGAGAAGATATTTCGTCAAACTTTTGACACAGTTCCAGAAGAACAACTTATGAAGTCTTATGCATGCGATCTTTCAACGTCTGCTGGTCCAGTTATGGGAATTTTGTATCTCTCTACTGCTAAACTTGCATTTTGTAGCGACAATCCTCTTTCCTACAAGGTTGGAGACCGAACTGAATGGAGCTATTACAAGGTAATTTTCTCCACAATAGTTTGATGTTTTTTTTATCATAACTTGAGAAACATATTGAATGAAATGAAATATGTTCCTTGACATGCCCCCTTTCTTTCGTCCACTCATACAAAACCACACAGCAAAATGGAATGTACCTGTTGCTATTTCACTTTGGATGTGACTGTCCAGAACACATCAATTTAGATGAAATCAACAATAAAATTTTGTTTATTTTTTTGCTAGCGGTTTATGTAGGCATTTTAAAATTCTACCCTTGATATATGTTTGGTTATTCTTTTCAATAATTTTTTCTTGTTTTCAACTCTAGAACTGTTAATTTTCTGTTTCAGCCCATTTCAAATTTGCACTGCTTAACTTTAAGCTAGGGTGAAATGTGCCATGAACTGTATTCAAAATTTTGATAAATAACTATAGGAGGAATTGTGATGCTGCTTCTGTCACAGCAGACGTGGTTCTAGGAGTCCTTACTAACTTAGAATTATGTGGCTGCATGTTTGGCCTACTTAGTGTGCAACTGCATGTATGAGCTCGCCTAGCATCCTATATGGGCCTTTGTAGGTGAAGTCGGTTTAAGTTGATGGTTAGGTTTGATGTAGGTTTCAGGTCATCCTGATACAGATATTAATAATATTTATATTATAGTTATTGCTATTATATATTAGATACTGAACAATAAACACTAATTATTAGTTGTTATTGTTATTGTCCATCCAAAAATATATAACTATCATTATTGTTGTTATTGTTTTATTTAATGTGTTATACTTATTTTGAAAATATTATCTGCGTATGCACCTGCATATGCTGCCTGCATACCGTATATGCATTATGCAGTCCCTTGACCACCCTCACACTGCAGCCGCCTTTTAAAACATTGCCTCAAAATATGCTGATACGTAGAAATGCATCTTTAAGAATCCTTCTTTTTTGACCTCTATGTTCTGCTTGCTGAATTTTTTGTAATCAAATAGAAAAGTTTATTTTGATTCCAAGTGATAATCAAGAGTACTCATGTTTTGTGTTGTCTGTTTGATGAGTGAATAACAAGAGAATCACTTCAGCAGGAACTAATCTAAAACTAATCAAAATTTCAAGGCTTTATCAGTTCTTTTTGTTGATTTGTTTTTATCGAGCCTTTATAATCTCAACTTTGGGTCCTTCTGATGCTTCTCTCTTCACTGTAATGGATAGCTTATTTGTGGGTGTTGAATCAAGTATTTGGAAAGCATTTTTGCAATACTTAACAGAAGTGTTGTAAGTTCTAAGAAATCTTAGAAACTATACAAATTTTAGATATTAGATCTTAAAAATTTTAAAGGAGAAATTTTCCACTGTATTGCAGTGGCTTAATTTGTATGGCTGTTCCTATGCTTCATGAAATCCCCAAATTTTGGGAACAATATTTTGTCAAAAATACACAGTAATTTATATATCTTATTTATTTTGCAGAAATGCTGGAAAAGTGAATTCATTATGTTTCAACATGCATAAAATGAAGATCTTGATATACCTAATCAAATCTTTAAGTTATTATTAAAATGGATATTAGTTGTTCTATGATAAATTTTTTGAATTCCAACATTAGACATGTATTTGGATATCGGTACAATTCTTTTTATTGACACTTTTGTCATTCATATTGTAATAATAATATCTTTTAATGCTTGATATACTAATAACTAATATATTCGATTATATAGGCTATATTTAGCCATTCTTTTGCTTCCTTCATGATTTATACTTGTATTGATGCCTTAGACAATAGGCCTAGTATTACAATAACTGATCAACCATATGCACTAGATACATTCTTTTTTGCTTTTTAATTTTATTTCTTATTTTCTAGTTTTCTTACTTTATATAAATTATAGAATATTTGACTAATTTTAGTCTAAAAATTGGAACTATAGCTGAAATATTCGAAACTGCCAAGACTTCTGAAACATTTTGTGTGGCCTTGGACTTTAGAAACCAAACCCTTGTTTGAAAGTTGAAGCATTAGTTTGTGCAAGGTATCAACCTATTTGTTGGTTGCTTTCTTACATGCAATATTTTATGTATACCTGTAACTTGAGATATTTGTCTAGCTAAGGTATTTGATACATATTCTTTGTAAGTTTACTTGGAGACGTAATGATGCATGTTGACTATTGCAATGTAAATTATCATAACTCTATGTTACATGGACACTATTTTTAGCATTTCTGAAATTTTCGGCACTTTTGGACTCTTGGGCATGATAGGACATGGCATGATTGGACACTTCTTTTTTAAATTTTTACGACTGTCAATAAAAGGTGCCAATACTTTTTGTTTTTGGAGTGTGAAGCAGGGGTTTACTATCAAAGTCTCGATATATGCCTTTTATAAAAAAAATTTATTATAGTTATTTATTAACTTAAGTTTCTTAAAGTCTTAGTATTAAATAATCTAAAATGTACTAAAGGAATAACTTATAAAACTTGTAAACACAAGGATGTTCTATTATTTTATTTGTTGGACAACATATATCTCTCTTTGCTTCCCTTTATTAATTCCTCTTGAATAAGCATCAGAATGGTGGCTTGTGTATAGGTACTATGTTCTCATGGAGGCTACTATGTCTGACACTTGTGGACACTTGGCATGCATGCCTAGTGTCTAGGTAACATTGATCATATAATCAAGGATTTAAGTCCGATTGGTATGGGCCATGCGGATCATTGGCAGCATTGCACGTACCATGCCAAATTGAAAAATGAAAAAAAAAGGCTTGGAACCATATTGATCTATGTCGAACCAGCATGGGTTGACAAGGGCGAATATTGTGCAATATGAGTGGAAACTCCCGATATCCAATACCATCCCAATGCTGAGTAATAGTATTGGTTTGGCATAGGCTGGCATTTGAAATGGTGATCATAACAAACAAAACAAGCCTTATTTTTTCAATGAATTCATTTATGACTTTTTTTTTGTAATTCTTTTCTTAAAAGTTGCAAATCCTGTGAAATCTAGTCTTTCAAACCTTACTGGATTTTTAGGTCTTCCCTTCTTCAACATGCCTTCCACACAAATTCAACTTCTCCTTTTATAACTTGGTCAAAATTATGTCATCTCAATTAGGGTTTGCATCATATCATCCTCCCATGATGCAACTTCTAAGCATTCTTTGATATGCATATTTCTAAATCTAGCAAACATAGAAGTTGCACCCTTATTTACTGGAAGCAGGTGCAAATATAGGAATAGCTAATATTGAGAGAGGAGAGGGAGATGTTGCCTTTGCCATCACCACCCTGTTGTGACGCCTATCTCTGCCTCCACCCTTGTCCCATTGAGAGATGAGATGGAGATGACACCTATGCTATCCCTTCATCCTACTTATCCCCTCTTATTCTCTTCTAATGGTTGGATCTTTTGTTTCTAATCTTGTGTTTTGGATAGTTATTAGCTGTTGATAGATGAGGCAATTGATGTAAGCTTGTGGTGAAGGAAATAGTGTGCAAGCAAAGATTGTGGTACTTGTAGGTTGGGTTGGTACTAGCGATACCTTACTATTCTGACAATACTAAGACTAGTGTTAGACACCAATACCTTCGTGGGCTAGGACATCCCATTAGGGGTGGGGATGGGATCGGGTCGGGTCGGGTCATAAACGAGTTGGGTCACATGCAGGTCGGGTCAGAAAATCATAAACCTGAACCCGACCTGTTTATTAAACGGGTCAGAAATTAGAACCTAAACCTGTCATGTTTAATAAATAGGTAATCTGACCCGACCCGTTTAACCTGTTTAATAGACAGGTAACCTGTTTGCCCAACCCGACCCGACCCGACCCGACCCGTCTAACCTGTTTGCCCAACCCGACCCGTTTAACCTGCCCAACCAAACTTGTTTAATCTGTTTAATAAATTAATAACCTTTTAGGTTGTTAGCCTTAGGCCTTAGCCCAATCCAATCCGACCCAACCTATTTTATACATTAAGTAGCATAAGAACAAAATAAAAAAAACAGATCCCATTCATTACAAAAATCAAGAAAACAGATCCGTCCAAATGTTGTAACCTTTACAACTATTATCAGTGGGTGGTGTAGTTGTAGTACTGCCAACATGGAGAATGCAATGAGTTTCTACAGAAATGTGTGAATCTGGTGTCTCCCAATACAAAGACCTTCGACATGCTTATATGGGGATATGGCGAAGTAAAACAACCATGGAAAGCAGAAGAAATGCTTCAGACAATGAGAGAAGCTGGAGTAATGCCCAAAAAAAATAGCATGCGCCTTGTGGCTGAAGGCTTCATCAAGGAAAGCTCTGAAGCAACAGGTTACAGATGATAATCCAATGGACAGCTTGGAGGGACTTCATCAAGGACAAGCTGCATTATACTTCCACCTACTTATATCTGATAATCTGAGGGCTGATACAAAGCCTGTATTATTTGGACATTCATTAAAATTTGCAATCAGATCCCCTACTTTTTGCAGGAAGCAATCCCAAGTGCAGCTTGGGATCTATGGACAGATTCTCACTTTGCGGCATGTAGAAGAATAGTAATATGTAGATGCAGATCATTTTTCTGATCTGATCTTGTTTCGCCTTGCCTCTGTTCCAAGAATGCTTGTTGAATTTGAGCTCTGGCACACCTTTTTGCATTAAGAAAGGTCCAAGTTTCTCTACCTCTCCATAGCCAATAGAAGAACAACCAGGCCCTGAATACAAATGCATTAGACAAGTTATTTGTTTGATGTTTGCCATTAAAAATCATATTAGGTAAACATAAGATCCACTGAAACGCTTATCTTTTTGGGGGTCATAGTTTTTCAGACCAATTTGTAGCTCAATGGTTTCAGTAAAATTGCGCTTCTTCTCCCTTAAAATAACTGAAGCAAAATACATGAAACAAAATTCACATGGGCCAGAGCTACCTTAAAATGATTTCCTTTAAATAACTTAATGAAAGGTACTAACTCACCACACTGCAATGTTTGAAAAACTTACAATCTCTTCACTTTTGGTTTGGTCCAGGTCAGAAAATTTTAGGTCCCAAACTAGTTAGTTATTGTATCAATGACGAAGGACCCACAACAAACGAAAACTTACACCAAGAAGAGTTAGACTATTATTGAATAAAAATAAAAACAGCATTGCATACATGAAGCATTTTCTTTTAACTCAGAATAATAGCATATGGCATGCCTAGATCATGAAAGTAATTTAACATGCCATTTTATTGGGTATGCTTGTTGCTAGCAACTAGCAAGTAATATTAGCTGCTGTCTGAAAACTTTATTAACAACACAAAAATGACACTCTCATTCTAAGAAAGTTACAGTATTTTGTATGACATGACGGCATGCATCTTGTGTTTTTAAAAGCATTCAAAAAAATCTTACTTAAAAACAATTATTCTCGTGCAGAATCTATGTATACTTTCTATGATATTTCAATGAAAAACCTCCAAATCTTCCACAAGAATTACTGGACTCTTTATACCAAAAAGCATTCAAAGGATCTGTAAACGAGAAATACTTTTCTTTTAAAAGGCATTCAAAGGATCTGTAAACGAGAAATACTTTCCTTTTAAAAAGCATTCAAAGGATATGTAAAAAGCATTCAAAGGACCACAAGAACTCAAATCTGTAAACGTAAAAAAATTTTTAAAAAAATAAATGAAGGAAACAAAGCCAAAATTTCAGATCCCACAGAGAATACAGGAAACTACTAGAAGAAGCTAGGATAAACACTAACCCTAAAAAAGGAGAAGCTAGGATCTTTCTTACCTTGGTAGAGCAGAGGATCTGACCTTGCATAGATGAGAGGGAAGGCGACGGGAGCCAAAGAAATCCACGGACCAGGTCCTCTTTATGAGCTCTTTCGTTCAACTTCAACCTTGGTTCCCAGGACCCGTCGAGCCGCCACGGTCGCCGTCGACGGGGAGGCGGAAGTTGTTAGCAAGGGGGAGGTCCGGTCTGTCCGGAGGAGAGGGCTCGAGAGGCGGAGGTCCGGTCCGTTCGGAGGAGAGAGCTCGGGAGGCGAAGAATCCGGAGGAGAGGAGAGGGGAGAGACTCGAGAGAGGGAGGGAAATAGGAATAGGGCTTGGGCGGCGCACAAACGGCAAACCCTAACACCCCCTAAGGAGACCTGGAGAAGTGAGAAGTCGCGGACGAAACGTCGGGACGTTGGACTTGGACCTTGCCTCGCGCTGAAGTTGGGCTGAGCCGGAGAGTAATTGGGCCGACGCGGTGAAATCGGGCTGAGGCGAAAAGTTGGGCCGACCCTGGGCTTTGTGGGTTGTGGCCCTTATCTATCAGCCCAACAGTTAAACGGGTTAAACGGTTTAAACGGGTCAGATATCTAAAATTCGTATCTGACCCAATTAATAAACAGGTTAAACGGGTCGACCTGTTTACGATCTGAACCTGTTTAGGCCAAACCCAAACCTGTTTATTGCGGGTCGAACACGGGTCGGGTTGGCGGGTCGGGTCATATTTTGCCACCCCTACATCCCATCTAAGTTAGAACAGTCTCGCACCAAGCCTTGTTTGGCTAGTAACAAGGCATGACTTGATCAGGTCGCCTGGTTTTCAAAGAAAAAAGAGAGAGCTACGAGGGTAGGGAGACACTCTCTTTTCTCATTCCTTGAGTCATGACGTTGGGGCATGCAAGCAGAAACAAAGAAAGAGAGGGGGAGAGAGAGAGAGATCAAGGGCGAGGAGAAAGGAGGGCATATTAGGAATCCATTCACTAAATCCAACTTCCTCGATGCTAGAAACCTTATGCATCCGATAAGTTGCCGGTCACCTTTTTCTCCACCACTAATTTGGTTCAAAAATTAAAGAAAAATATGGAAAAAGCCATGTTGGAATATATTTTTATATCCACTATAACTTTATTTGAGATAAAAATAAAAAAGAGAGATTATGTCCTGCTATAGTGTCAGTCCTGAGGGTCGGGACAATACCACCCCAGTACCATTCTATTCCAATAAAATACTAGTATGGGGCTCGGTACCCTTAAAGCTTGTGTACAGATGATACCAAATGCTTGACATAATTACCTGCAGTAGTCGTTGTGCTCAAAAGATTCAAACTAAGGTCTCTTTCTCTTTTTGTTCCACTCTACTTTGTCATGCCTTTTCTTGTTGCTCATTGTAAGTTTCCACCTCCCTCTCCGGTGTTAAGATGTTGGAGATAGATGGTAGCCTTTATTAACCCACTAGCAACATCCTTAGATTGGGAATTTCGACAAAAGACAAGTTTGAGTTCCCTAAAATTCCCAAACGTGGACAAAGTTGATCAAAAGAAGGCAAGTCATCAAGAGAAAGGGAATTGACCAACCTCTTTCACACGTATGACTCGGTTTGAGTTTCCACATTGGATGCCTTGTCCTTAGCAAACTTGGATTTGACTCCATATTTGGGCTTTACACATGTGGATCAGACAAATAATCACCCACTACTTCTCTCGACATCTTTTATGCTATTCTATTTGATTTGATTTTCAGGCTAGATTGGCTTGGATGGTTTGGTTAATGGATCAAACTTGAATTGATTTCAATCATTTACAAACCTAATAATATATAGGCCTATTGATCATTATATAATCACCCTACGATTTGGCCTAGTCAACCTTCGGGGCATCTTGTATTTTTATAAAGTTTAATATAAAAGGTTTCGTTACTATATTTGGATTCTATATAATAAATTCGAAAAATTTGTTACTATCCATCCATATCAAACTAGATGGTCAAGATTGACTAATAGTTGACCAGTTTTGGATGGAAGTACGCATGCTTAGGAGTATGTATGAGGCATTAATATTTGTAGGATTTTGACCATCTTCCACATGTCGTTTAGACAAGGTGATACGGGGCATGGTCGTGTGGCTCATCTAGAGGACAGAGATAGAGGAGGTAGCAGTGGAGATTAAGATAGGGAAGTGGTGGGGGCTGCGATAGTAACTGATATGGAAGTAGACTTGGGCATCGGGCCGTGCCGGGCCGGCCCGGCCCAGGCCTGCTGGGCCCGAGGTCTAAACGGGCCGTGCCTGGCCCGGCCCGTTCAGCACAGAACGGAAGCCCGGCCCGGCCCCAGGCCCGTCTATTGGCGGGCCGTGCCTGGCACGGCCCGTCTGGAGAGGGGGGGAGAAAAATAGCCGTTTTCAATGGCTATTTTGGGAAATTTCCAAAATTGCCCCTCCCAACAGTCCAAAAACGGCTAAATTGAGGGGTATTTTGGGAAAAAAAATTTGGGCTTCTATAAATAGCCCTTTCCTCCCTCATTCTCACCACACCAAACCAACTATTCTCTCCTTCTCTACTACTATTATTTCTCTCTTCTAAAGTGCTCTTCTAGCAATTTAATTTTTAGTTTGCATTTAGCAAGTGTTCAAGTGCTACACAAGAGGAGGTTCCTGTTGAGAAGAGAAGGTCACTCCTGTTGAGAGCACAAGAGGAAGCTCAGAATCTCGGCTCTGCCTCTGCCCTCCGACCCTCTACTCAATTCCTCCTTGTGGTTAGTTTTTATTTTTTGAATTCATCAATTTAGATATGTCATCTTTTGAGGAAAGTCATTTTGGCATTCCTCCTGTTTCTGAGGAAGAAGAAACTAATCCCCAACCCCATGTTCCTAGTTCCTCTAGAACTAGTGAACCGAGTGAAGATCAAACCTCTTCTCGTAAGAGGACTAGTGCTGTATGGAATGAATTTGATAGAGTTATGGTTGATGGAGTCTGGAAAGCTAAATGTAAAAAATGTGCCAAACTTTATAGTTGTAGTAGTAGTGGGAGAACAGGGCATTTAAAAAGACATCAAGAGAGTCATAGGATGCATGATTCTAATGCTCAAACTCAAAGTACCCTTAATATACAAGGGGGATTACTTGTAGGTAATTTTGCATATAATCATGAAAATCAAAGAAAAGCACTTGTAAAATGGATAGTTAAGGATGAATTACCTTTTAGTTTATGTGAATCTTTTAATTTTGAAGAATATGTTCAATTAAACCTACAACCTGCTTACAAAAGAACTAGTAGGCGTACATTTAGAAGAGTAGCTATGACTAACTTTTTAGCAATGAGACAAAGTTTAATTGAAACACTTTCTACTTTAAATGTAAAAATTTCATTAACTTCTGATAATTGGTCAGCATCTGTAGGTAGTAATTGTTTTATTGCCATTACTGCTCATTATATTGATAATGATTGGCAATTAAATAAACGTATTCTTGCTTTTCGTGCTTTTGATTTTCCACATTCTGGGCAACAAATTTCAAATGTCATTTATCAAACTGCATGTTCATATAATATTAATGATAAAATTATGTCTATTACTTTTGATAATGCATCTAATAATAATTCTGCTGTTACATTATTAAAAGACTCATTGCATCCCATGTTAGATGGAAATTTATTGCATATTAGATGTGCATGTCATATCTTAAATCTTTCTGTTCAAGCTGGCATGGGCATGATTCAAGATGTGATTTCAAAAATTAGAAATGCAGTTTCTTTTATTCATGCTTCAAGATCAAGACTTCAAGAATTTAAGGAACTATGTATAAATCATGGTAAACGTTTTAAAAAATTTAAACTTGATGTAATTACTCGTTGGAACTCAACATATAGCATGATACATGATGCATACCCATATAAAAACTTATTAAGTGCATATATTAATGATCGTGGATTAGGCTTTACATTGACTGAAACTGATTGGAATAAAGGAAAAATTTTGGAAGATTTTTTGCTTAGTTTTTATAATGTTACCAATGTTCTTTCTGGTATTTATTATCCAACTTCATGTTCATTTTTACAACAAGCATATATAATTAGTCAAAAATTTGCAGAACATAGATATGATGATGTTTTAATGCCTATTATTGACCAAATGGAATCTAAATGGAATGAGTATTGGGACAAGATATGTCCTATGCATAACTTAGCTGCTGTATTTGATCCAAGAGTTAAATTGAATGGCGTGCTAATTTTACTTGATGCATACTGTGAAAATATGAATCAAGATCCTGAACCTGCTAAAAATGAGGTAAAACAACTTCTTTATGATATTTATGCTATATATAATGAAAAAATTCGTGGATCTAGATTTTCCGTACAAAGCTCTATTTCTTCTTCTAGTAGTTCTCGTTCGTTATCTATTTTTTCATTCATTGCACAGAGAAAACACACACATGCTTCAAGTTTATCTTCATCTTCTTCATCTTTAAGTAGTGAATTAGAATTTTATTTACGAAATGATCTTCAGTCTGCATATGATGAAAATCAAATAGAGAATCTAGATGTATTATCTTGGTGGAAGAGTGTTAAAAATCAATATCCTGTTATGTCTGCAATTGCACGCGATATTTTAGCTGTACCGATGTCCACGGTAGCATCGGAATCCGCTTTTAGTGCAGGTCGGCGTGTTCTTGACGAAAAGAGAAGTAGGATGACGGGCGAAACGGTGGAGATGCTTCTCTGCTTCAAAGATTGGTTGGATGCTGAGGCAAGACTTCAAGATAAAGGTGGACATAATACAACATCCTCTGATGATGATGATACAAACACTACTGAAGAGTGAATACTGAATCACTGATGATTAGTAAGATTTCTTAATTTTTTATAATTGTACATTTTTATTGTATTCTGGAGGTCAGACCAAGGTCCAAACCTCGGCCCTTTCTTATTGTATTCTGGAGGTCAGACCAAGGTCCAAACCTCCCTTCATGTACCATTTTGATTTAAATTAATAAACTGGTAGGGGTCTATGCCAAACCCCCCAACATTAAGGTGGCTTTATATTAATAAATCCTTAGTTTTCAATATTTATTAATTTATTAAAAAAATTTATGAAGCATTAATTTTTATGGAGACGGGCCGTGCCTGGCCCGGCCCAAGCCCATACCGGGCCAGGCCCGCGGGCCAGCCCGGCCCAGGCCCTTATGGGCCATGCCGGGCTGGCCCGCGGGCCGTGCCGTGCTTGGCCCGTGGGCCAAGAGCGGGCCGTGCCGGCCCAGGCCCGAAGCGGGCCGTGCCGGGCTCGGCCCGCGGGTAGAGATGGGCACTGGGCCGGGCCGCCCACGGCCCGGCACGGCACGGCACGAAGCGGGCCGTGCCTGGCACGGCCCGCCAGCTATAGTGACGGGCTGTGCCTGGCACGGCCCCTTTGAGAGGGCCGTGCTGGGCTAGAGGGTCCTGGCCAGCAGGCCGTGCCTGGCACGGCCCGCTTCGGGCCTGGGCCGGCACGGCCCGGTCTAGGCCCGCGGGCCAAGCACGGCACGGCCTGCGGGCCAGCACGGCACGGCCCATAAGGGCCTGGGCCGGGCTGGCACGCGGGCCTGGCACGGTCCGGGCCTGGGCCCGGCTCGGCCCGATAAAAATTAATGCTTCATAAATTTTTTTAATAAATTAATAAATATTGAACACTAAGAATTTATGATTTATGAATATAAAGCCACCTTAATGGTGGGGGGTTTGGCAGACCCCTACCAGTTTATTAATTTAAATCAAAATGGTACATGAAGGGAGGTTTGGACCTTGGTCTGACCTCTAGAATACAATAAGAAACTAAGAAAGGGCCGAGGTTTGGACCTTGGTCTGACCTCCAGAATACAATAAAAATGTACAATTATAAAAAATTAAGAAATCTTACTAATCATCAGTGATTCAGTGAATCAGTATTCACTCTTCAGTCTTCAGTCTTCAGTAGTGTTTGTATCATCATCATCAGAGGATGTTGTATTATGTCCACCTTTATCTTGAAGTCTTGCCTCAGCATCCAGCCAATCCTTGAAGCAGAGAAGCATCTCCACCGTTTCGCCCGTCATCCTACTTCTCTTTTCGTCAAGAACACGCCGACCTGCACTAAAAGCGGATTCCGATGCTACCGTGGACATCGGCACAGCTAAAATATCGCGTGCAATTGCAGACATAACAGGATATTGATTTCTAACACTCTTCCACCAAGATAATACATCTAGATTCTCCATTTGATTTTCATCATATGCAGAATGAAGATCATTTCGTAAATAAAATTCTAGTTCACTACTTAAAGATGAAGAAGATGAAGAGGAACTTGAAGCATGTGTGTGTCTTCTCTGTGCAATGAATGAAAAAATAGATGACGAACGAGAACTAATAGAAGGAGAAATAGAGGTTTGTATTTGTGTTCTAGATCCACGAATTTTTTCATCATATATAGCATAAATATCATAAAGAAGTTTTTTTACCTCATCTTTAGCAGATTCAGCATCTTGATTCATATTTTCAGAGTATGCATCAAGTAAAATTAGCACGCCATTTAATTTAACTCTAGGATCAAATACAGCAGCTAAGTTATGCATAGGACATATCCTGTCCCAATACTCATTCCATTTAGATTCCATTAGGTCAATAATAGGCATTAAAACATCATCATATCTATGTTCTGCAAATTTTTGACTAATTATATATGCTTGTTGTAAAAATGAACATGAAGTAGGGTAATAAATACCAGAAAGAACATTGGTAGCATTATAAAAACTAAGCAAAAAATCTTCCAAAATTTTTCCTTTATTCCAATCAGTTTCAGTCAATGTAAATCCTAATCCACGATCATTAATATATGCACTTAATAAATTTTTATATGGGTATGCATCATGTATCATGCTATATGTGGAGTTCCAACGAGTAATTACATTAAGTTTAAATTTTTTAAAACGTTTACCATGATTTATGCATAATTTCTTAAATTCTTGAAGTCTTGATCTAGAAGCATGAATAAAAGAAACTGCATTTCTAATTTTTGAAATCACATCTTGAATCATGCCCATGCCAGCTTGAACAGAAAGATTTAAGATATGACATGCACATCTAATATGCAGTAAATTTCCATCTAATATGGGATGCAATGAGTCTTTTAATAATACAACAGCAGAATTATTATTAGATGCATTATCAAAAGTAATAGACATAATTTTACATTAATATTATATGAACATGCAGTTTGATAAATTATATTTGAAATTTGTTGCCCAGAATGTGGAAAATCAAAAGCACGAAAAGCAAGAATACGTTTATTTAATTGCCAATCATTATCAATATAATGAGCAGTAATGGCAATAAAACAATTACTACCTACAGATGCTGACCAAATATCAGAAGTTAATGAAATTTTTACATTTAAAGTAGAAAGTGTTTCAATTAAATTTTGTTTCATTGCTAAAAAATTGGTCATAGCTACTCTTCTAAATGTACGCCTACTAATTCTTTTGTAAGCAGGTTGTAGGTTTAATTGAACATATTCTTCAAAATTAAAAGATTCATATAAACTAAAAGGTAATTCATCCTTAACTATCCATTTTACAAGTGCTTTTCTTTGATTTTCATGATTATATGCAAAATTACCTACAAGTAATCCCCCTTGTATATTAAGGGTACTTTGAGTTTGAGCATGAGAATCATGCATCCTATGACTCTCTTGATGTCTTTTTAAATGCCCTGTTCCCCCACTACTACTACAACTATAAAGTTTGGCACATTTTTTACATTTAGCTTTCCAGACTCCCTCAACCATAACTCTATCAAATTCATTCCATACAGTACTGGTCCTCTTACGAGAAGAGGTTTGACCTTCACTCGGTTCACCAGTTCTAGAGGAACTAGGAACAGGGGGTTGGGGATTAGTTTCTTCTCCCTCAGAAACAGGAATGCCAAACTGACTTTCCTCAAAAGATGACATATCTATGATTAATTCAAAAAATAAAAACTAACCGCAAAGAGGAATTGAGTAGAGGGTCGGAGGGCAGAGGCAGAGCCGAGATTCCGAGCTTCCTCTTGTGCTCTCAACAGAAGCGACCTTCTCTTCTCAACAGGAACCTCCTCTTGTGTAGCACTTGAACAAACTAAAAATTAAATTGCTAGAAGAGCACTTTGAAGAGAGAAATAATAGCAGTAGAGAAGGAGAGAATGAGAGGTTTGGTGTGGTGAGAATGAGGGAGGAATGGGCTATTTATAGAAGCCCAAAAATTTTTTTCCCCAAAATACTCCTCAATTCAGCCGTTATTGGACTGTTGGGAGGGGTAAAAGGGTCATTTTCACGAAAATAGCCGTTGGAAACGGCTATTTTCCTCCCCCCTCTCCGTTGCGGGCCGTGCCAGGCACGGCCCGTCTGGAGCCGTTGCGGGCCGTGCCAGGCACGGCCCGTCTGGAGACGTTGCGGGCCGTGCCTGGCACGGCCCGTTTAGCCTTTGGGCCCGGGGGGCCCGGGCCGGGCCGGCCCGGCACGGCCCGTTGCCCACCTCTACCCGCGGGCCAGAAACCCGTGACCCAGCACGACCCCTTTAAATGGGCCGTGCCAGGCACGGCCCGCTTCGTGCCGGGCCGGGCCGCAGTGCCCAACTCTATATGGAAGTTTGCTGAATAACATATCAGGCACGGCCCGCTTCGTGCCGGGCCGTGGGCGGCCCGGCCCAGTGCCCAACTCTATATGGAAGTTTGCTGAATAACATATCAAGGGAAGGGGGAGGTGGAGTTGATAGTGTTGGAATTTGCAAAGTGAAAGAAGCGGGGTGGGTAGTTAACCGAAAGCACAGAGAGGGGTAGAAAGTGAGGAGGCGATGATAGCAAAAGAGACGACAATGGTGATGGATGAAAAGTTTCACTAGATAGTATATCCGGAGGAGGGAGGGGGTGGGGGGAGGGAGAGAGAGAGAGAGAGAGAGAGAGAGAGGAGGAGGAGGAGGGTGGGGGGGATTTCACCAGGTTCACGAACATGTGGAGGGGAGAGAGGTGGCAGTTTTGGTAATGGTGGAATCACATGGTGGGAGAGAGCTGGATTAGATGTTGGGAAGGGCCAAGAGTGTGCATCTACCGATTTAGAACAATTTGCTTGCTTCATCGAATGATCCATTCATCTATTTTTTCTAAATGGGAGTATAAATGAATAGTCTCAGTTTTTCTTAATAGTCTCAGTTTTTCTTAATCCTTTCACATAGTCTTACAGGTATTCAGATTAAAAAATATAAAATAATTTATGTTGCAACCAGCTGTGAGCCGGCTTCACACTACTTTCCATCTATGCCCTTCACAAAAGAAGGGATATGATTGATTTCAACTTTTCCCTAAAAAATAAAAAAAGTGCAGTAGCAAAACCCTTGTATGAAAATAATGCTATTTATCTTTTATTTTTCATATTTGAGAGGAAACAATTGCTAGATGTTGCTGTCCTCTTGATTAGCCAAGCCTCCTTCTTGTCATAGCTCCTGCTCGAAAGCCTGCTCCTTTTGCAAGTGCAATAGGATTTCCTAGCTTCCAAAATGATAGTGTTTAAGGCCAGAACATGAAAACAAAGGATATAACATAGAATTTTCTGTTAATTTTCAGCTCTCTCATCTTTTTCAATTACTTAGAGTAAAAAAAATCCAAAAGTCAGATCCTCTAATAACCATCATAATGCGTCATCTCACTCAACCTCAAACCTCTTGTTATGCTTGAGCTCCAGATCATTCTGAAACGGGAAAAGTGAAAGAGAACTTGAATTGATGAAGCTTTTTGTTGCTTGGACAGTACATGTGTCTTTGTTAGAAACTGTGACGAGTTGCTAATTTCTTACTGTCCTAGATTCTCCACTATAACTAAATTAAGATTTGACGGCATGCCTATTATTTCAACATGTATATGTGCACTCATATGTGTAATTTGTGTTTTATTAGAAGGCAATGGAATTGAATGATGATACGTTTTTACAACATTATAATATTCAGGACAAATTGCTTGTATTTGATTATAAAGCATATCTCGTTAATTATGATTTTAACCTATGAAGAATGCAGGTGCAGCCATCAAACTATAAATATGCATAAACCTTGTGAAAAGCTCTCTCTTACAATTGAAATTTGGCAAGTAGGATTCTATGTTTTTCTTTTTTTTTAATGTTTTTTATTCCTTTACGAAGAAGAGATAAGACAATCTTGCATGGATTGATACCCATTGGATTACCAGGGGAATAAGTGTTTTTTTTTTGTTTGGTACAAGGGGAATAAGTGTTTGATATTGATACTTTAGCAAGATAAAGGATCTCTATAACACAGCGAGCTTTAGATTACTAACATTGCTTTTATTTTAGTACAACAATGTAAGAACAGATTCGTGCATTTCCTCCTCTCTAGTAGTTTCTTCTCTTTTTTATTAGTTTATTCCTTACCATTTTCCAAGAGTTCTGCTGTGCACACCAGATAGACCTTATTTGATATTGATATAGCACTCATGGTGCATTCCATGACTAAGTATTAAGGGAACTTAGCACTAGAATCCAGAATTAGATTTCATAGTAAGCAATTAAAAGCATGACTCTGGTTTGCTGAATTATAATAGCAACTCATATCCCAATTTCTTTTTCTACTGATAAACAAAGTTGCCAAGGATTTTGCTCACTGCAATATAATCCATTTTCCCCAATATCACTCCATTTTTTTGATAAGCTATTTGATTTTGAATGCAAGTTATCTCTTTGCTTGATTAGTTGATTTTGCCCCTGATTCTGTCTTTTACAAGCATAAATTATTATGCTTGTTATATTTCTTTTTCTTTGTTGTGGTATTATATCTGTGACCGAGGAAAAATGCCAACTTATGCACTTTCTAATATCGTCTCCTTTGCAAATATATAGGTGGTAATTCCTTTGCATCGGCTAAGAGAAGCTAATCCTTCGGTGAACAAAGTGAATCCCGGAGAAAAATACATTCAGGTCGTCTCCACTGACAACCAAGAATTTTGGTTCATGGGTTTTGTAAACTATGATGGTGCTGCAAAGAGCCTACAGGAAGCTGTGCAGGCTGCGCATATCTTGCAACTTAGAGATGGCAGTGGGATTTGGTCCTTTTGGATTTTTACATGTCAGCTCTTCCCCGAGGAATCTATTTGCAATAGATATTATGATTTATTAACAAGCAGTTTCTGCTTACATGATTTACTCTCCTGTCTCATATACCCACCCATTGAGGCAGTATTTTTAGGTATTCAATTTGTATCTTAATGAGGTGGTGTTATTGTTTGATCACCTGGCAAACAGTTACCTTTGTCTTGGTTAGACACTCATTCTTGCAAAGTGCGCCTTGAGTACTCTATCTTCATGTTGGATATTTTGTTTTTGCTTATTTGATCCACTGGATGTCAAGGTATGGGTTGAATGGTAAAGTGAACCTGCGCTAATTGAGCATTTCATCTTTGTTTCATGAAGAATTGATAGGGACTCTTGTAGGCAACATGGTGAGAAATTCTCGAACTTCTGAGGGCCAGGGTTAACTCTTAAAATGCTTAGCGATGGCTGTTGTTTGAGTGAACGAAATCAGATTTGTCATTTAGGCTATTCCTGCTTTCTAGTTCATCTTTCATACTGGTCAATGAAAGTATCAGTTGCTGAGCTCACATTCTACCGCAGCCTTAGAACACCATGCACATATATCTGGATAAATTTGAAGTCATGAAAAAGGAACAGTATTCTTCTTCTGAGGTTAACTGGGGAACATCTTTATATCCTCAAAAAGTACTAGACTAGGCATTCTAAATTGGAAGCTGTCATAAACAAATGTTAGAAAGAGATCATACTCCATATTCTCAGGTTGTATTCTAACTCGATCCGTTCGAGCGAATGTTCTCCACACAACCTTGTCTGTGATCCATCCTGGAGACACTAAAACCAGAGAAAGGAGAGATTACAGGTGGATGGACGATTAGTGAGGCTAAAGAAATTAGTGCTTGAATAAATTCAGGCAGTGCACAAGCTTAAGTTTATGGCATAAATTAGTGGACGAACCCAAACACGGGCCAGTTTCGGCCTTTCACATGTTTCATGTGGGCCTGGGCTGACTTTGGCTTGGCCCATCAACACTGGTACAGTCCATCAAGGCTCTGCAAGGCTATTATCATGGAATTGGTTGGCCCTCCTGAGGACGTTTTTAAGTCTTTCTCCTTTTTAGATCCCACTTAAAGACTAATCCCTTTTTTAGGGGACCAGCTGGTATGTAGGCAGGAAAAGCGCGTAATTTTCGGAAAAGCAAAGGATATTATGAAACATACAATTGAATTTTGGGATATCACACACACTTTTCATTCCTCAATGGGTGATGTAACAATTTATACATCTCCGTTAGTTATATATATTTGTCATCCATAGCTTTCATGGTTTCATGTCAGGAGGGTGATGGACTCATGGTTGATATCTGCAAACCGAATCCTTGCCGGGTGTCCGTAGGACTCGAATGCTATTGATGCTGAATTACATGTCGGTGCAATTTGGTGCAAGTTGTTGGGAATTAATGCATAGTTTGGGCCAAGTACAGCTAATTCGACAATAACAGATTATGCAGAAGAGTGAGGAAATAATGCATGTTGATACACAAGGAGACATTTGTTCCACCGATCGTGCAACATAGATCTGAGTTCGACTCAAAGTTATGATTCAAAGTGCGAATAATAAATTTAGATGAACTGTCGTATACTATGCACATCTCAAATAATTCTTAGGAGATTATAGCTAGATTTTACATAAAATATTGTATCAACTGAGGCCTAGCTTGTGCTAAGCTGGGATGAAAACTTCAATTTCTGTAGACCAGTCTACGTTAAAGTTGGTAATAATAAGGAAAATCTATCTGCAGGGTAATTGGTACCTACCTGACTTATAAATTCAACAACCCATGCTTTGGTGATGACCAATCCGATCCAGTGGGACCTACTCCTCTTCCCTCGAGGTTGGAGGACCATGACCATGCCTGCCCTTTTGAAAAAGATATGTGCGAATCTTTGGACCACTTTGGCTCCATGGCAGTTGACCGAGCCCTCATCGTGTTCATCACGGCCTATCTTTTTCGACTCGGGCGCACCCGCCTTGTAGTGAGCGTTCCCGACCGTTGAATAGACTGCAAACTCTGAAAAAGAGAAAGCCACCTTCCAACCTCTAGGCAAGGCAAGGGACAAAGCCCCAAAGCCGAAGAGCGGTCTAAAAAGGGCTGCTTATGTACCTAGTCATTCGGATAGTACTCTTATAGGTTGAAGATGGAGAGTTGCCTTTTGCACTCCAAGGTATTTTGTTTTTTGATTTTATTGGGTGCGTCTGTACTTGTCTGATATGATCGATTCTCCTTAGCCAAAAAAAAGAGCGGCCTAAAAAAGAGGAATTGGTTCAAGGGACACACACACATCTAATCCAATACGGTCCTGCGAATTTGGCTAGGACCCTTTAGGATCCTTTCATTCGGATATTTCACAAGCTTCAATGTGTCTGATGGTGTTAGCACCAAAAACAGTGGCAAGCCCAACGAGTGTGCATCAGGTTATGGATTCAGGCCGAGCTCATATGATCATTCCAGCTTTCTTTGTTATATGGCTTGTGGTATGGTTATTTTGTTGGTTTATGTTGATTAATTATGAAATTAGAAGATGATATTTTGGGAATTTCACATCTTATCTCAACTATCTCTGGATCGTTGTGTGGGACCAAAATTGTTGCTAATTGTTCTGCCAGGCTGTTCTAGTCTTACATCATGTATCAAAGATTTGAGCCAAGCCTTTTCCAATCCTGTCTTGTTTGGGGCAACATTACTGCCTGTACTGACTCATGTGAAAGCCCTACAACGGTTCCTATTGTTTTTTGATTTCCTAGGGAGGTTCAAATTATTGTATATGCACATTAGTGTAATGAAACAATAAAGGTTAGGTTGCAATATTGATGTCAGATGAGCGGTAAAATTACGATGGTTGAGCTAAAAGTTGGCTCAAATCTATTTTTTTAGGAAGCACCAGTCATGAATTAAACTTGTATCTTTAGTTGCGAACTAAGACTAAATTTGTGGCCACTAGGTTAAATTCCATTCTTTAAGAAGGATGGGAAAACTACAGAAAACAGTTGAATTTATCATAATTTTCTTGAGAGAAATGAAGGAAAACCATCAATGACAGAGCAGTGCAACCACCGGGACATCTCCTAGTTTACAAGTGAAGAAAAATTATTTGGAATAGTTGAATTCATCATTCATTGCAATGTAGAATAGATACAACCAAAGCAAAATTTGGGTTATATGATCGAACAATATCTAAATTAAGATATAGGTAATTAATGTAAACCATAAGATAATCCATGTACATCACAAGACATTGAATTGCTTTATGGCTACTAGTTGATATTTACAAGAATGTATTTTTGTAATCAAAAAGACAAATAACTTAGAAGAATAATAAAGCAAAGCCATGAAAGAAAATACACTTTATTTCCATTAAGTGTTTTTGCCATGGGAAGAAAGATGTTAAAAAAGAAAATTATTTATTTATTATTTTTTTTTTGGGGGAAAAAAAGAGGTTCATAAGATCAAAACTTTTCTAGTTTTGTCAGCTAACACTTTTAATAATTTTTTAATATCTAAAATTAATGTATAAAAATAAAGATCCGATGCTGTTTATCTTGACCTGAGCACAGAAACTACTGGAGAGTGGAAGTGGTGGCCATCCTGTCTTGATGTTTGTCTGCAATTTCAACTGTTTGATCGCGTTAGATTCTCTCTTATTCCGACTGCTCTCCTGCATCCTTTTTTTTTCCCCCATGAAAGGTCTATATCAAGTCGAGCTGGAGGCCAATCAATCATTCATATCGTTAGAAGACAAGGATACCAAAGCATTGGTGCCCTTCCCAAGAATCTGTGTGCTAATTTTGGGGCTTATCTAAAGAAACAATTAAATGGTACTTGGTAAATTTATTAAACAGAGCTCCTGTCTGGGATCCAACACATCTTGTCTCATGCATCTGAACTTCAAGTTGACGTACCCCTACAGAACACTACGTGGCCATGTATATTATTGATTGTCGGATAAAATATAATCAGAAATTACATTAGTGGGGGAAGTAGTTCTTGAGATAACTATTTTGACATAAAAAATCTATGCTTAGCTTTACTCTCTCTCAAAATTTCCTTTTATTTAATATTTTAATTAATAATTTAATAGAATGTTAGTCATTAACTTTAAAGAAAATCTAAATATCATGTCAGAAAAAAAGTTTAAATAGCTAAAATAATCTTACATGACATTATAGTCGCCTAAAGATATAATAAAAAAAAACGTATGTATCCTCTTTTTTATTTAAGAACAATTTCGATTTTTCATATGAGACAAATAGATTCACTAATGCCGTTAATTTAATTAGATATAAGTATATGTTTTACAAATTATTGGATATAAGTCTAATAAATATAAATTTTAGAAGAATTTTTATAATTTACTCTATTATTCACTTGCTCACCTCTTCAATGAAGATAATTATGTATTAGATTGGTTACCCAGTTTGGTTAGCTTTTCTTTGACTGGAGCTAGTTTGGTTAATTATTCCATGGAGTAATGATATTGTCCCAACTTAATGCCTTTGCTTTATCTTCAACAGATGAATGAAATTGCTGGCCAGCTTTTATTATTAAAAGAGAAAAAGGGGTGATACAGGTGAAGTGGTGGAAATCTAAGCCAAGTAGTTTTTTTTTTTCTTTTGGATTTTCTTTCTTTGTTTGTTTAACTTAAACGGGTGCACGAACGGCCAAAATTTTCCAATTTTTTTGGGTTCTTTCTGACAGTTCTTGCTTAGTCAATAATAAATCCATTTTCCCTCCTGATCTTCTTTTCTTATTTAAAAAAATTGATTAAAAAAGAGAACCGAATGAATTAGTGTACTGGCTTTCACCTAAAAAAGAAAGAGAGAGAGAGAGAGAGAGAGAGAGAGAGAGAGAGAGGAAAAGAGAGTTATATTTTTTACATTATAACTGTTTACGGTACTAAAAGAAGGGCTACATTTTCTACAAATATAGCACTTTACAGTACAAAGTAATTGCCATATTTTTAAGGATATCAATATAAGAGAGAGAAAGGGAGAGAGAGTTATATTTTTACATTATAACTCTTTACAGTACTAAAAGAGGAGCTACATTTTCTACAAATATAGCACTTTACAGAACAAAGTAATTGCTATATTTTTAAGGATATCAATATAGAAGGATGATATTGTCATTATACATTTGAAATTGTTACTTATTAATGCTGTTGGACAAAAAATCTAATGGAGGAGCATTACTACAAAAACAAAATTATTGAAAAAACATATATACAAGGGTAAATATATTATACATATAGGGTGCATATACCAAAAAAAAAAAAAAGCTAAAATCCATGGGAAGAATCCTTTACATGTGGGGCCATATTGGGATGGAAATTGCTAGGTGAACTGGTACCTTCCCCTTTTCCCATTAGAATAGTATAGATTAATATTGTGGCTCCCATAGAAATCTTTTCTAGCACTAATTTTTCCTTCCCTACTCGCCCCAACCACCTCAATTCACTCACACCTCATGGAAGAGCACACCTGGCACTATTACCGTGGGAGCGGAATTACGGGCAGCCTGAGATGGCATTTTGTGTACGAGACGGGTGCTGGGGGCCGATTGCCTCTACCTCGAGGGTGACTCTTCCACGGTGATTGACTGGATACGAGGTGTCGATACATATGGGAATAGCCATCCCCTGATACGGGACATGCGTAGATTAGTGCAGGAGCTGACCTTCTGTCAGATATCTCATGTATATCGGAAGGTGAACAGTGCAGCAGATTGGATCGCCTCCTATTTTGCCTAGCACTCTGGGGAGGTCTTTTGGACTAGCTTAGAGTGCATCCCACACTCCTTATTTTGTTTAGTTTCTTTTGATATGTCAAGTTGTATTCATGTTAGAGGTATATGAAATGAAATACCGTTTTGATCAAAAAAAATAAAAAACAAAAAAAAAAAAAGAAAAAAAAAGGAGTAGGGAAACGAAGGGGGTTCAGAACACCCCTTCTGCCAGCTTGGTAAAGCAGGCCAGGCTACTTTTCCTACTGGCAATTCAACTTTAATGCTTGAAAGAGGATTCCACCCCATGGAATTGATGCCTTCCTCGTGGCAGCTTTTGCTTTGCGCTTTCTACAACCTAAACTGCAAGCACATGTATTTTGGAAGCATGTAGGCAAAGTTCCAAAGCCATAAAACATAGAATATGTCCTTCTGACAGTAACTTAAATAAATGTTGCTTAGATTCCACAAGGCTTGTCTTGATGAGCAGATCTTTCTCGCATCTTGGCTGACTTGAAAATTGTTGTTTACAACTTAAAATGTTTTCTGTTGCAAATCAACCAGGTTTGTCCCGTGGTTTGTAGGAGGTATATATGAGGTTGATGTAAAGATAATATACAACTTAAAAATGATGCAGTGGGGAAAGATGCCAAGATCTAATAGGTTAGTTATTGCTAATGAATGCTTCAAGTAATGGATGGCTTTCCTAGTATTCAGCTACTTAAGTATGACTTCTTGTAGTTGTACCCTGACATGATCATTGTGACCACAGGTTAGGTTTGCAGCACTTAGTTTGCATCACTTAGAGTTATAAATACATTTATATTTGTATGTACACCACCCCCCCCTTTCTTTCTCTCTCTCGGTCACTCTCTTTGGGAACAAAGTCAACCTTTGCATTGATGGCTGAAATAATTAGAAAATAAGTAAAGGAATTAAAATAACCTTAAAGGTGAATGAACTAAAATCATTTTAACATTTTTGAAAAAATAATTATTACAACAAAAAATGAGAATAATTATTTATTTTTACACATGCAATTAATGAAACAACCATCCCCCCAAAAAAAAACAGGTTGCAATAATCAAACTTACTGTAGGTAAAGTATCGGTAGTTAAGGGCAAATTTACGGAGTCCGTTAAAGTTATGTTAGAGTATAATTTGGACTATAATTATTAAAATGCTAACTCTATACAACTTCATTTACTAGCCAGCGAGCATTTCTTAACCACAATGTCTCACTAAATAACCCAGTATGGAAGAAAAAAAATCTCATTAATGTATATTTTCTTGTTGCTGTAGGACATTTTATTGCCAATATCATATAATAGGTGAAAAATATAAATAATAAGGTATATATATGTTAGATCTCTATTCAAAATTTTCTACTTTCTCCGTATGACTTGACTAAATATTATAAATAAAGGATGCCTAGAGTTATAATTCGATGTCCTTTTTATCTTTACTATACCCTTTATAACGTACACTCGCTGTAGTAGTTGAATAAATGATAATAATGACCACTTAACATGTAGATGATCACTTGCATCATTGACTATGTTTTGCTCTACAGATAATTCTTCTCATTCACTGATTCCCGTTATATTTCTTTTAATCAATATATCTTTTAAGGGTTTTTTTAATTTAAAATTATGCTTAGTTTTATCTAGATGATTTGAGTTGTGATGGTTGCTGCATGTGTGCATGCATGCAATGGTTAAATAGATAGATTTGTCGACTAAACTGATTGGTCCATAATGGGTCTAGTTGTCTCTTAAATTACTTATAACTTTTCTTACAAGAAAGGAAAAGAGATTTTCTGCACATATAACTAATTAGGTCGAAATATTTTGAGATGCAGCATCTGAATCTCGAATTCGAAAACCCTGATTACTTATCAAGTTGGTAGGCATACAAGGGACTAGTGATTGAATCTCACTTTCATTGAGACTCGGGGGTTTAGAAATATTAGGGAAGGGCTACCCCGCATTTTATACACATTATTATTGTCAGAAAAAAAAAATCAGATTCTTGATTGCTAGAAAGAGCACTCTTTATGATGCATAATCAGCCAAGTATAAACGACATAGTGAGAAAAAATAAAAAGCGAGCGTATTGGAAATTCCAAGACCCTTAAGAAGCCAACAAGCCAA
The DNA here is from genome assembly GCF_051530095.1 of Phoenix dactylifera. Lineage (NCBI taxonomy): Eukaryota > Viridiplantae > Streptophyta > Magnoliopsida > Arecales > Arecaceae > Phoenix > Phoenix dactylifera. Next base: position 19,758,151 of record NC_143204.1, read on the forward strand.
GAACAAGATCTTTTCATTTTATATTGTACTTGCCTTAATTTTAGAGGACATAATCATATATTGAAATTGAATGGTTCATTCAATCCAAATCTGTCTTAATCCAAATATTTTCTGCAGATTGTTATATTGAAATGAAATAGTTCATTGAATGTAAATATGACATTTTCTCCAACATCCTGCATATACCTATAACTATTCACGAAAATATATAAACACCTTTATTTGTTGGACACTTTTTCCTTATTAGATTCAAATTTAATGAGCTTTTTCGCTCTTCAAAAAAAAAAAAAAGCTTTCATAAGCTCAGATGCTAAAAAAACCATTAACCCATTATGGAGAATCACCTAAGCCTCTCCTCTAACCGAAACAATTGTTACACGCGCCTCATACTCGATGCTTTTAGTTAAGGTGACTTATAAGAGATTCATGTAGGCTCCAACACTTATATTATAGGTTTACAGAAAGGTTAAAGGATTTCAGAAGTTCATGCCTTATTCTTCCCCATCACTTTCCTCATTGAATGCTCTATATCAGTAAAGGCATCTATTAATGCGGAGAAAGCTCAAGGAACTGGAGGCAAAGGCTATTGAAAGAAAACGTAACTGAGAGCTTGGATCAATGTTGAATCCAAGTTAATAATTATTTTTGTTGAGAAAACGAGGGAGATATATCCATATATATATGATTACCCAGGTCCAAATTCTTGGATATGCACTACGCCACTACCCAGCACTCAACCTAGAACCTTTTGGTTACTAAGTAAAAGGATATAACCATTGGAAGCCCCAGTTCACAAATGAATTGTTAAATTATTAGTAGCTATAACATTTATCAACTAGAGCAAACAGCACAATAAGCATGCAGGCAATCTCAGGGAATCAATTAAAAGAAGTTTTTTGCTTCCTTCACCAGGATAAGAGTCCAAAAGTCCCATTAATTCTTGCATTAATATGATAAAAGCTGCTATTATATCAACATAAGTTACTCTATTAGCCAAATGCGAAAGAGGGTACATGGAATTCCCATGGAACTAAAAGAGGGTGAACAAGTACCTGAAACAGACTTCAAGTGTGTGGTTTAGTGAGGTGGAACTGTCGTCCTTGCCAAAATTTAATGCACACCTTCAAGTTTCTATATTGATATACATTGGCTATTCCAACTATCTAAGATGTTTGTCAACCTCTACATTTCAATTGCTTTGGTTCCCCGCAAGATCAGGAGCAAGCTACAATGAGCAATGTCGGATACTTGAATAGGTCATTAAATAATCTAGATAACATGACTAAACTAAATAATCTAAATAAGCAGCGTCAAATGAAATTGAAATATTAAATTATATGCTTTAACAGTCATATTACAGTAGGTCATTAAAAATCCTCTGAGGTAAACTTTTGAATAGTCAAATAAACCATGCACCCTCAGTTTCATAATTAGAAGTCCCATGAATCTCAAGTTTTATCTCTAGTCTACACAAAATTCAAAAATATGGCCTCATGAGACCACTTTGTAAGAAACAAAACTGAAAAAGATTATCAAATAGTTAGAACCAAGCAATTAAGCTCACTTATAACCTATGTTGCACTTCAACATGAAGATATTAAAGTTACATGTCCCTTTGGATGTGTTGAGACAAAAGTTATAACATTTTTTTTTGTACAAAAAAAAGAAAGAAATCTCTAAAACGGAAGATACAATAACTCTCTGTCGTGCTGCGCAATTGAGGTAGAGAAAGGTGCAACAACCGGAAAGGGAGTGCCTTTGCGAACTTCTTATGCCAAAACTATTTAACACTCTGTATGATGGTCATAGATTATGTTCCATCCATGATACCACAAAGAAGCATCTTAGGCAATTTATATGCGTACTATTTATAATGTAATTCAATTGCCATAAATCAGAAAAAATGCTTAATGACAGTGAAGTAGTTAAGCCATCGATATATCTACAGAATCTAAACTTGTTAACCCGGTGTTACTAAGAGGTCTCTCTCTCTCTCTCTCTCTCTCTCTCTCTCTTTCTCTCTGTGTGAGATTTACGGGAAAAATGCTTCATTCGACAAAAAATTGGATGTTGTAACTCGAGAGAAGAAGACAAAATGTATATGTTACCAACATCTAATAAGCTTCGAAGCCAATCATCTCTCTCCTTCAACTTTGCTGTCCTGCTCGACAAAAACAAGCAGTCTGGGCCTCCACAACTCTTCCAGGTAACTAAAATTATGGGATTAAGCCTCCCTCCTCGCAGGAGACATCCCTCCTCTCAGGGGACAGCTCGCATTCATGCACTAGATCCGGTCACCTCGAACTCCCATGCCCCCTCCCTTTCCTTATCTGGAAATCTAATCCCAAGTTCATGGCCAGCCTCTGATGGCCCTTTTCTTCTAACAGAATCCCACGGGAAGAAGAAGCTATAAAAGCTTTCATGACTGGTGCGCCAAAAAACCCCGAAGAGAACAGCCCAAAACAGAGCCCACATCACATTCATGGACCCCTCTACGGTGGGTCCTGGTTGGGCGACCAAAACACTGGTCCAGCTTTTCCGAGGGACCACTTCTTCATTAGTGCCTCGGATCCATCAGCCTCTCGTCCACTCCTTGTGAATTTGACCCTGGGTCGGAAAAGTTCCAAGGTGGCGGACTACTTGCACCGGCGCCAGTTTATAAGTTATCATATTCCCACGGACCAAGCCACATGGGCAATCCCCGGCCTCCACGGACCGAGGCCTTACTTATTCAACGACCACTTCAAACTAAGTTGTACCTGAGAATCCGCCAAAGATCACACCGTCCCATCCTCTCTCTCTCTCTCTCTCTCTCTCTCTCTCTCTCCCCATCCCTCTTCCGAACTGAAGGAGGAGACGAAGTTGTCGGGACAAGGAGGGGGTCAACGCTGTGGCGTCGTCGGGGAGGACTCACAGGGCTTCTTCCTCGAGAGGTTTTCGAGAAAGACGGCGGTCTCAAAGAAGCTAAGGGGCCAGTGGAACAGAAGGAATTAATAAGAGAGTACGCAGTCTCCGACGTGCTCATTTAAAGGCCATCATCTTTCTTCTCCTGCTCTTGCTCTTCTTCTTCTTCTTCTTCTCTATGTAAGTTGTGTGGGACTTGGTCTCGGGACTCTGAGCAGAGATGGGGAAGTGGACGAAGCCCTAACAGCTATCGTCTGGGTATTTAATGGCGAGGAGCTGCACCCACTTACTCACCAGAAGGTGATATAATAGTAGTATTTAATGCATCCCAGGTGCAGCTCGAGGTCGTAGATGGCTATTAATGTGCACAACCTCATCAGATACCAGTGGAGAGAGAGAGAGAGAGAGAGAGCCCGGGGGGGGGGGGGGGGGAGTTCGCGTGATTCTAATCAATGGCCAATGTAACTGCCCATTTATGGCAGCAAGTAAAACCAGAAAGCTGGAAGTCATCTCAACGTTAGATGAGAGGAGGAGGAGGGGGGGTTGATGGGGGGCGTGATTAAGAATTAAAGGCCAAGGAAAGAGAGGAAGAGAATATATAAGAATGAATTTTCAAGTCTCTTCATCCGATTCCTTTTCTATGGAATCTCATTCACTGCTGCTGCTCTTCGCAACCACCTCTCTCTCTCAAGGTCTCATTAACTATGACGAAAGGCAAAAGAGTGGAAAGGAAGAGAGTAAAGTGTGTTTAAGCCTCGCTTTCCTCAAACAAACAACAACACAAGAGATAAGCACGCAAGCAACACAACAAAGAACAGATGTAGTCGAAAATGCAGGTAGAGCATTGCATGGAGGACACGTTTCGAGTCTCATAAAACAGCTCGTGGAACTACTGTCGTTCTTAAGAGATACATACAAAGCATCAGAAGATGAGCTAGAGAAGAAAATAAAGAAATAAAAGAGAGGGGAATCCAATAGTACCGATCACTACCCACACTTTCCCCAAGAAACCAGTCTCTCTTTCTCATACAACAATCTTCTCTCTTCCCTCGTTCCCTCCCTCTCCTGCATCCATCTTCATTACCTCCCCATTCCACAAGTTTCAAATGTTAACTACGACATACAGCACCACCAAGTTAATGAGCAAAAGCCCATACTCCGCACCTTCCCTTGCACCCACAACGACCACTCTCCCCATCCCCAGGATCATATTCATTGAAACCATCAACCACCAGTTCCTTCCACACCCCGCCCCCACCCCATCAAGACCATAAAATCGAAGAGAGAGAGAGGGAAAGAAGAACCACAAATAGCACTACTGCTAGATTTAAAGAGAAGGATATAATTTAAGCACTTCCCAGCTAGAGAGAAGAAGATAAGCAGCATAGCCTAGGAATATAGATAGAAAGAAGCAAAGAAGCAAAGATAGGTAAGAAACCCTAACTCCCACCCGATCCCTTCGATCTCTAACAGTAGTGTGGTGGGTGTGGCGAAGGAGCTAGGGTTTCTTACCGAGGGTGTGCTTGTTGTTGTGCATCCAGACCTTGAGCACGTGGCGCTTGATGCACGTCTCGTTGCAGAACTGCTGCACCGCCGCCTCGTCGTGCTTCTGGATCCGCCACCCTACCCTTTCCGCGAACGCCAGCATCTGATCCTTCTGCTCCTGCGTGAACTTGGTCCTGAACCGTTTCTTCCCCGACCCCGACGCCCCCCCTCCGCCGCTGACGCCGATGCCTCCGCCGCCCATCATCGGGTTCGAAATATCCTCCTGATCGTCCCTGCTGTGCCCCCCACCGCCGGAAGTCGACGGCAGCGCCAGCGGCGGCGGCCGGTGCTGCTGCTGCGCGGCCGCCGCCGCCGCCGCCATGTGGTGATGGGGATGCAGGTATGCCGCCGGCGTCCGGTAGTAGGGGGAGAACTGGTGGTGGTACTCCGCCCCGAGCGCGCCAGCTCCAGCGGCGCCGCCACCCTCCACCTCCTTCCGGTGGAAGTTCCGGTGGCAGCCGCAGGCAGCGCAGCGGAGCGCGTCCAATGTCCCCTCCTCGCCGGCCGCCATGAACTCCCCGCATCCGTCCACGGCGTGGCCTCCGATGCTCACGGCGTGGTTCTTGAGGCACTCTCTATACCTCCCTCCGCCTCCCCCACCGCTCACCTTCCGGTTACTTGAACCCGGCGGCGCCCCGGCTGACACCATCCCACCTTCCCCTCCTCCTCCTCCGCCGGCGACTTTCCCTCCTCCAGCGGCGCCTCTCATGGAATTCCCCAGCGGAGGCTCGTAGCCGGAGCCCACCGGCAGCCCGATCTCCTCCTCCGGCTCGTCGTGGTCGTCGAAGTCCATCTCCGCATCTGTCGGCCGGCGATCCCCGGTCAGATCTCGGGATCGACAGCGAAACCTTCTCCTCTCCCACCCACCCCCTCCCCCTCTCTCTTTCTTTTCTTTAACTCTCGGTCTTCGCTTAGCTTAGGGGCAGGAGATAAGAGAAAGAGGAGAGTATGGACACCATCAATTCACACGCCGCCTGCGAGCTTTGTGATGATATAGCTCTCTCTCTCTCTCTCCCCCTCTCTCCCTCTCTCCCCCCACCCCCTCTTCCTCTCCCTCTTCCGAAAGCTCCCCTCTTTCTCCTTTCTCTCCCTCCTTCGCTCCCTCTCTCTATACTCGCTATCTCTTATGCTTCCGGTCGCTGCCGGCCACATCCACCGGCTACACCCGGTAGCTTAAGCTCGCCACTAAACCAGTCCCTTTAACTCCTAAGCCCCCACTGGGTTGCCACCTTGCTTGGGTTTTTACTGTTTTACTCCCCGGGGCGAATAGCAAAAGCGTCGCGTCAATATGAAATGACCCGGTGAAAATATTAGACAAAAACTATGTATAATTCCAGACAATTTTACCTTCTTTTTCTTTCTCTTTTTAAAGTTTGACAGGAAGGTCTCAATTTCAATAATTCCTGTATACCCTAAAGACAGACCTTCTGCCTCCATACACCCAGCTTTTTCTAAAGAAAATTACGGCCGTATTTTCTCGAGTGAAGTCTTTGACTGCCTTCAGTTAGTATAAGAAAAATAGTTATTTGAAATAAAAATATTAAGTAATAATCATGAAAGATGAATGCCATTTGAGATTTTAATGCAAAAGAAATTACCTAAACATGCATGGTTGTCTTTGTTATATAAGAATTACTATAGCAAATGCTAGAAAAATAATAATTATTTATGATTTATTAGAAATTTAGTGATATAAAATTTTTATTCAGAAAATAACTCAACTGGTTTGGATTGTAGTTTCTATTAGCTATCAGATACCTGTCACTGTTCTCCAGTAATCCTGCCATTCTTTTGTGTTGATAAATATGCTGCCAACTTGGTCCACCAAAACTGTTAAGAGGGACGTTATGTCATGATAACGTCTGTTATTTTAGACCAAGCTTTTCCAGGATTGACAGTCTTGGCATAATAAAGGAAAAGGAGGGGAAAAAAAACTTTAAAAAGGATTTTACCATTTTTCTTTATTTTATACTATAGTGAATCATACCGGTCTAATATGAGTATAATTAAAAAAATAAAAAAATTATGCTAGAGGTGGAGAACTTAGAGGATCTCACTCGAATGCTAAGCAACGAAGAAGGTGACTAACTCGGTAGCCCTATTCATCTTTCAATAAACATAAACAGTTCGGAATATACCACAACCTCTCATCAGTCTACCGATGTTTAGCAGCAACGGGTATTCATTATCAATTCTATGCTAATTCTGGATCTCCTCGATTACCGTGATAAATTCTGCTTCAAAATGGATATTATCTGCACCCAAGACGAATCTTGCATAGGTAAGGCCTTCTCAAGAAGCTCTTAATTCCGTTTTGGGGATAAACGTCAAAAATGCGTTGACCTCTGGCAATAATTAGTCTAGAATCATGACTTCTAATCACCAAACCAACTTGTCCCCTGATATAGCCATCAGTCTCATTGTTGTTCAGTAGCATGCAGAAGTATCCTATTTGTTACGACCGTCGGAGGCATTCTTCTGTTTTCAAAGATGCAGATATTTTTGACCAAATATAATAGGCCACCTCTGAGACCCGGAGCTACTACAGTAGTGAGACTTTTTATACGATCGATGCTTCAGATCAGATAGCTAAGAAAGTCTTTCAATCGGAGAGGTGGACTGTAAAAAACTGGAGATAGCTCGGCCCCCCCCTCAAAATCTGAATCTCCAGCGGGCAACCAAAGAGGACGCACCTAAAGGAATTACATTGTTGTAACGGATAGTTTCTAGAGAGAGAAACTCTGGGGAAAGGAAACCCTGGAGAGAGGAATCTTCTCGGAGGTGGTCTAACGGTCATCTTCCACCGGCGAAGTGCCTGGTGAGGTCGCCGCTGGTCAAGGATACGAGGCTCACCTGCAACGCGTCGTGCCGCCTGGTTCCTGGAGGGGCACAACGGCAGGGATCCCGTGGGCTTTCTGACGAATCGGGAGCTCTCGCCTTCATCTAACATTCTGTCTTGCAGGTGCTCCATCTCCACAGGGCTCCACTACATGGACCGGAAGGGGAAGCAGCCGGCGGGGGAGAAGGAGGAAGGAACGGCGAGAGGAAACGGTAAGTCTAAATCTTCTTCTGGAAAACAGAGCGGCGGTCGGGGGGAGCACTCCGGTGCCTGGTCGAGGCCGGGGCCGTGGGTGACTCACTGGCCCTCGGCCGCGGAGGTGGAGCGGCTGAGCCGCCGCTTCCCGGAAGTCGTCACACTTCCGGAGGAACCCATCGCGGCGGCTCGGCAAGAGTGGGACGGGCGGGCGGTCATGGTGCGTAGCCTTGGCCGCCGTGTTCCGGCCGAATGGGTAGCCAAGGACGTGGCTACCCGGGCTAACCTTAAGGAGGTGGTGGCCGTCCCTCTAACGGACGGCTACCTGGCTCTGCGTTTCCGGTCGACGGCGGACCGGGACGGGGCCTTAAATGAGGGACCCTGGGTGGTGGCGGGGCAGCTCCTCGCCATGGCTCCTTGGGTCCCTGATTTTGAGCCAGGGGAGGAGGCCGTTACTTCGGTAACGATGTGGCTTCGACTCCCCCGCCTGCCGCCGGAGTATTGGTCGCCGTCAACCATCTTGGAGATCGCGTCTAGGGCAGGCCGGCCGATCGCTGTGGACGGGGTCACCGAGCAGCGACGGGCGATGGGTTTCGCTCGGGTGAAGGCGGTGGTCGATGCCACCGCGCCTCTTAGACCTGGGATTTTGATCCAGGGGAAGACGAAGGTGCGGTGGCAGCCCTTCGTCTTCGAGAACGTCCCCATTCTCTGCCCCCTGTGTGGGCGGATGGGTCACCTGGAGGCAGCGTGCCGTTTTCCGGTGTTTACTCAATCGGCGGAGGGCGGGCCGCCAGGGGAGGGGGACCCTGGGGGTGGCTCTGTTCCGTCGGCTCCTGCAGCGGGGATGGAGACCCAAGGGCCGATTTTTGGCCCTTGGATGGTGGCGACACGGCAGAGACCTCTGCCGCGAGAGTCGCGACCACCACGGCCGAGGGAGCCCGAACCTGGACCCGAGTCCGCCCCGTCTCGGCCGCCACTCCCACCCCCGGCAGCTCGACCGGTGAGGGCCGCGCCTGGCCCTGGACCTGAGCCACCCTTAGCCAGGCCGACATCGCCGGTTGCCCTCCTGACCCTACCGGTGTCCCCGGCCCAATCGGTGAGGGCCGCGTCTGGTTCAGTTCCTGAGCCATCCTTAGCCAGGCCGACATCGCCGGTTGCCCTCTTCACCCAACCGGTGTCCCCGTCGGACACCGACGGCTGGCAAAAGCCGTCGAAAGTGGCCCGGCGACGGTCACCGGCTGGTGGGGGGGGTGGGGCTTACCCGGCAGCTACTGTCCCGCTATGGGTTGACACCGTCGATGACCTTGACGAGGTAGACCCGGAGCCGAGTTCTGGTCGCGCACTGGAGAGGAGGAGCCCGGATCACAGGTGGTCTGACCCGGGTCCCAGTGAACCGTGCAACCGGCCTCGCGGTAACAAGCGGGCTAGGGCCCCGGTGGGCCTCGGGCATCCACAGGGCCCAGGAGCGCGGGCCCAGTCGGCCTTGCCTAGGTCGACCCAGCGGGCCAGGGCCTTCAGGGCCCGGCGTGCTTCGCGTGGGCCAGCGGGCGGGGCCCAAGACGTGCCGCGCGATGGGAGCGGGGGCTGCGCCGTTGGCGCGCCGCGTGCTGTCGGCGCGCCGCGTGCCGTCTGCGAGCCGCGAGTTCTGCGTGCTCGGGGCGCGCGGGCAGGCCGGGCCTACCGGGGCGCGCGGAGTGCACGGGCCCATCCGGGTTCGTTCACCACGCGGGCCCAGCGTGGACCGCGGGGGGGGGCTACTCATGGACAGCAGGCCCTGCTACAGGGACAGGGTCCGCGGGTCCAGCCTGGGGGGGCTACTCAAGCCCAGCTTGGGGGGGGCCCACAAGCTCAGTTAGCTGCATGCATGGGCACCCAGGATGAGCGGGACCTGCAGTTCCAGGGCGATTCGACAGAGGACCCCGGGATGCTAGTAGGCCCGTTTCAGTATAGGTCCCCGGGTGGGGGATTGGCCTCAGTGCAGGGGACCCCTCTGACTGTTGGTCAGACCCCCCTCGTGCGGGCCCCCTGGGATACACTGGAGGGCCTTGGGAGAGGCCCAGATGGGGTCTATCGGTTTGGCTCTCCGACCCCAGCCTTGGGTGAGCGGCTGGAGGCTGCTCCTGAGGGATGCGAGTCCAGGGCTCATCTTGGACTGCATTTGGAGGAGAGTCCGACCGAGCCACTGACGCCACGAGAGGGTGTGGTTGGGATGCCGCCCGGAGGGGCACCCTGTGAGGGGCCCTCTTACAGTGGTGACGGGGGCCATGGTTCCATGGGTATAGCTATGGCAGAGGGGGACCACCCAGCTGTCGTGCGACTCATTAGGGCGGCGGTCATGCGCGATGCATCTGGCGATGCATCTGGTGTGGTAGAGCAGCAGGGCGACCTAGGTCGCCAGCTTGACATAGCTCCCACGACCCAGGGGGAGGATGAGCCTAAGGTCGACCCTGCGGACTGTGATCCATGAAGGTTCTAGCCTGGAATTGTAGGGGGGCGGCCAAGCCGGCCTTCATGTCTTCCTTTAAGCGGCTAGTGCAGGTCCATTGTCCAGAGATCTGTTTTCTTTGCGAGACGCGATTATCGGGCGATGGACTGGTTCGACTGAGGCGGCGCCTGGGAAGGGACTGGGAGACCTATGCAGTTGAGTCCCAGGGGCTGTCTGGTGGCCTTTTGGTCCGGTGGAGGCGAGGGGTGGCGACGATTGATGTCTTCCACTACTGCCCTCAACAGGTAGTCATGGTTGTATCGGAACCTGATACTGACCCGTGGGTGTTGTGCGGTGTGTATGCGAGCACGGACTACAGGGTTAGGAGAGCTCTTTGGCAAGAGATCGCCAACCTGACTGCCCAGGGTATCCCGACGGTGTTAGTTGGTGACTTCAATTGTATCCAGAGTGCGGGTGATAAGAGGGGAGGTGCGGAGTTCACGGATAGAGTGGATAGGAGGGAGTTTCGCGACTTCGTAATGCGGAACGGTCTGGTGGACCTAGGTTTTTCGGGACCGCGGTTTACCTGGTGTAACAATCAATCCGGTAGTGCTAGGGTTTGGGAGCGATTAGATAGGGCCTTTGCGACCCCAGATTGGATCCTCCGGTTCCCTACCTGCTGTGTTAGTCACTTACCCCGGATTGCATCTGACCACTGCCCTCTGCTGATTTCCACTTCATCGGGACCTGGTCATCATAGTCCCTTCCGCTTCGAGAAGATTTGGCTATCGTACCCTCAGTCTTGGGACATCGTTCGCGATGCATGGCATGTCCCGGTACGGGAAAATGCGATGCAACGGGTCTCCCGCAAACTTGAGATTACCAAACGGCGGCTTCGTCGTTGGAATCGCGAGGAAGTGGGCGATATCTTTCGGAGAGTGGAGGGGGTCGAGACTGCGATTGCTGATCTACAGAGGAGAGAGGATCTAGGAGGTGAACTTTCGGCGGAAGACATGACCGATCTCCGGGGACTTCTAGCGACCCACCATTCACTGCTACGGCAGCATGAGATTTTTTGGCGACAGAAATCTCGGGTCCAGTGGGTACGTGAGGGTGATCGCAACACTAGGTTCTTTCATCGGACGACGGTTATCCGGAGACAGCGGAGTATGATTCACTCATTGCGAGATGGGTCCGGTCAGCGTGTGGAGGGTGAGCCTGCCGTCAGACAGGCTTTACTTGATTTTTTCCGCACCAGATGGACGGAGGATGGAGGCCCTGATGTTGATGGCCTCCTTCCGAGGCCTGATGTGGGTATTGCTGATGATGAGAATATGACACTGGTTCGACCGGTGTCGGCGCGGGAGGTGGAGGAGGCAGTCTGGGCCCTGGCAGCGGATAAGGCTCCGGGACCCGATGGGTTCCCCCCTTTCTTTTTTCGGAAATATTGGGGTATCATTCGGGCTTCAGTGGTTGAGGCTGTGCAGTGCTTCTTCACTCAGGCAGCTATGCCTGAGGATTGGAAGGCCACCTTCATCACGCTCATTCCGAAGCGCCAGGAGGCGGTAGAGCCGGGACACTTTAGGCCCATCAGTTTGTGCACAACCTTGTATAAGATTGTGGAGAATAATGGTGGGCAGGATCAAGCCTCTATTGCCGGGCATTATCAGCCAAGAGCAGGGGGCCTTTGTGGCGGGGAGAAACATTTCCCACAATGTTATGTTGGCTCAGGAGATGATGTGGGATCTTCAGCGTGCATCGAAGCGGCGCAGCTTGATGGTAGTCAAGCTAGATATGGAGAGGGCATATGATAGGATCAGGTGGAGCTTTCTGCGGAAGGCTTTAGAGACCTACGGTTTCCATAGGAGATGGATTGGTTGGGTCCTAGGGTGCGTCCAGAGGCCAAAATTCTCCATTTTGGTCAACGGCACACCGACGAGTTTTTTCGAGTCCACTATGGGACTGCGGCAAGGATGTCCCCTATCCCCTTACTTATTCATTATTTGTTCTGATATCTTGTCTCGTTCATTGCAGGGTGCGTGCACTAGTCGGGAGCTGGAGGCCTATGTCCCAGCACCGGGGGTGGGACCTATCTCTCATTTATTGTTTGCTGACGACTGTCTTCTTTTGACCAGGGCGCATGCTTCTGATGCACGGGTACTCGCTAGAGTGCTGGCAGGTTACTGCGCGGCGTCCGGACAGAGAGTTAACTTCATGAAGTCAGCCATTCGGTTCAGCCCTAGCACGGAGATTAGAGTCAGACTGGAGATCAGGAGGATTCTGCAGATACCAGAGCAGGAGGGGACATTGGTCTACCTGGGAGTCCCTATCACAGGCCGGAGACTGCGGGTGACAGAGTGCTCCGGGCTGGTACAGCGGGTCGAGGCCAGGCTGGAGGGATGGAGGGCATCATCTCTATCCATGATGGGGAGATTGACACTGGTCAGATCGGTGTTAGGATCTATGCCGGTAAATCTCATGGCCAACACTGTGGTCCCAAAGACGACTCTGCTGAAGATTGAACGTCTTCTTCGGAGCTTCTTGTGGGGGTCTCATAGTGGGGGCCATGGGGTACATCTGGTGGCTTGGGAGCACGTCTGCCTCCCCATCAGTGAGGGTGGTCTGGGAGTGCATTCCCTCTTGGAGCGGCGTGAGGCCCTTGTTGCTCGACACGCAGCTCGCTTCTTGCTGGAGCCGCAGGGGCTTTGGAGCAGGGTGATGGCAGCCAGATTTGGCCGAGGGGGCTCTGAGGTGGCACGGAGTGGCCGCCGAACTTCCTTTATGTGGCGCGAGATTGCGAGGTATTTGCCGACTGTGTCGGCTAACACCAGGTGGCTGATAGGCGATGGGCGGAGCGTCGATGTGACCGATGATCCATGAGTGGACACTTTGCCTCTGAGATGTTGGCCGACGATGGTGGATACTGAGGCAGCAGAGGGGCTTCGGGTGTGTGACCTCCTAGCACCAGGGAGGACAGAGTGGGATGATACCAGACTACATCAGCTGTTTGGGACACATCTTGCTGCGAGGGTACGGTCCCTTCCAGTACCAGATTGCGAGGGGCCAGACGTTAGGGTCTGGGGCACCTCATGCAGGGCCAGTGTCAGGCTGGGTGATCTATCCCGGGTCATCCAGCAGGAGCATGAGCGAGGACCAGACTGCGCCTGGATTTGGAGGTCCGGCCTCCAGCCGAGGGCAGCACTCTTCTTATGGAAGGTGATGTGGGATCGCCTTCCGACGAGAGCAGTGTTGAGCCGGCGTGCTTTGGGGATCCCCGCGGAGTGCGGGGTTTGCAGTGTTGATGAGACTGTGGATCATGTTCTATTTCAGTGCACTTGGGCGAGATCGACATGGCTGTGGACAGGTATCCCGGAGGAGGTGTGGCAGGAGAGGAGCCTCTTCCTGCATTTGATACGACAGGGGTTGGCCAGTCCCGGGTCATGCCAGGAGGCCATCCGAGCGACTTGCACTGCCCATCAGATCTGGCTGGCAAGGAACGCTCGCATTTTCAGTGGGCGCAGGATGTCGCCGAGGTTTGTTGCGGAGTCTGCTCGAGCACTAGCGATGGAGTCCAGACTTCCTACCCCCTCAGACACACCCTTGACAGCTTGGGACACCTGGGGTTCCTCTACTGCTCAGGCAGCTCCTCGGACGGTGTTTTTCACCTGGGAGCCCCCACCCCCGAGCTTCCTCAAGGTAAACTTTGATGGGTCGGTGTTGGACAGAGGTACGCGAGGCGGGGCAGGCTTCGTCATACGGGACCCTCACTCTAGGGTTGTGGCAGCAGGTGGCTGCCAGTTGTTCGTCACATCAGTTCCAGGGGCAGAGCTGCGAGCTGCCTGGGCAGGTCTTCGCCATGCTCGGCAGGTGCTGCAGGCCAGCTCGATCATCCTGGAGGGTGACTCGGCTACAGTTATTGGCTGGATCCGGCGGGGACTGAGTGGTGAGAGCATCGACCATCCTCTGATCCGGGACATTAGGATGATGGTGAGGGATGGCGTGGCCTTTGAGGCCAAGCATGTATTCAGGGAGGCCAACGGGGCGGCTGATTGGGTGGCTGCATTCGCGGCCCACCACTCTGGATACGCTCTGTGGGTGGGAGAGAGAGAGTTGCCATTGGCACTTCGTGAGATTGTGTATTTTGACTTTATTGGGTGTATTCAGACACGCGTTGTCTGAAAAACCCGGCTTTAGCAAACCAAAAAAAAAAAAAAAAAAAAAAAAAAAAAAAAAAAAAAAAAAAAAAAAAAAAAAAAAAGGACGCACCCACAAGAAAAATTTACTTGGGGTGAGGAAAAACTGAGGAAAAAAGCAAGGGAAAGTAAATTAAATGGTCCAATTAAAGCACCCTGAGCTACCTGCGTCCCCTCTCAGACATGCGTGACGCTCTTGCCGCGTCAACCCCTATTTAATAAGGCCATGACAACCACTCACCATCTCGT